>NC_056743.1:932839506-932899506 GCF_019279795.1 Protopterus annectens | reverse complement strand
TATCACTGCAATGGAGTTTTTGTGAAGCATATGTGAAGATGGAGCATTGGTATGGATAGACACAATTGTGCCTGTGGTGAGTTTGCCTTAGATCTTTTCTGTTAATAAGGAAGTCTACTAATTTTATGAAGTTTTAATTGTAGGGAGCTTGAAAGGAATTCTGATCTTTTTTTGAACTGGGAACCATTTGGCTTTTGTTAGAAATGATCAGTGGAGTTCCGGACAGGTGTATGGGACAAGTGCAATGAAACTGCAAATCTTGTTGGAGAAAATATTCAATGATGCAAGGATTTTCTTAGAGGCAAGTGATATAAAGAAGGCCATTTTCAGCCCACCGCTGTGCTGTACTCAAGTAAGCATGATACTTTCTTGACACAGAAGAGTAATTTGTTGATTTTAGCCTTTGTTTTGTCATTGAGAAGATGAAAGTTTAGTTCCTCATCCAGCTAAATGCCAAGGTATCTAAAAGCCTTAGTGGTTCTAGAGATTCTTTCCTGTCATTCTATGTGCTTGTTTATGGGAACTGAAAAGAGTTTTTGCTGCATACCAGACATCATTGCTCAATGCTATTACTTTCTTACAGTTAAACATTAGCTGTGTTATTTAAGCAAGAAGTAGTAGGAGGTCTTCTTCAAGTAGTATTTTTAATTGCTGAGGTTGACAGACTGGCTCAATAAATCATCATATCATATAGGTAGAGGATTACAGGGAATTTACACAAATCAGCTTGCAATCTGCCCTTAAAAACTGAAAATAGAGCAGATCGTTGAGGTACATCCTGATTTAATGAGATAGTATCAGAGATAGAGGCACCTATTTTGACTAATAAGTTTGTTTTTAAGAGATATTCTCTAAATTACAGAGCAGCTATTGATAATACATGCATGAAGTAGACTATTAAAGATCTGGGAATAAATGACAAGACTGAACCTTTACCCATATTTCTAAGATCATCATCCCTTGGTATCCAAATTAATGTCATTGTGTTTCTTCCTGGCCAGTATTCATATTGGCAAAAAGCATATTTTTGGATGAAGGAAGACAGCTGTGTGCAGATAAGAACTGCAGATAAATAGGGCTGAAGTTAGATGGCGTCTGGATTTAATGTTTGGGGTAAAGACTTAATTATTGCTCTGTTCTACAGTGAGGGAATTAAGTGATGACACAGAATGATATTGAAGTTGTGGGGATGGGGTAATGATGGGGCCTTTGCATTAACTGAGGTAAGCAAAGTTGTGTTAGAAATTTACTTTAATTGCAAAAATGTGAGTATATTCACTGTTCCAATACTGACTCTTGGGGGTCTTGCCTGCAGAAGCCCAGTGGCTGGTATGTCTTACAGAGATCTTCACCCTTCAGATCTAGCAGACTCCCTCCCAAACAGACACCAGGATTTTAGTGGTAAAAAAAAAAAGATGTTGGTCTGTGCCATCTTTGGCTTTGTCTTGCCCTGGCAGGTGCAGATTTATTCCCTGGTGTCACAGCATGACCCACCTATGGATGATCCATCCCAGGTTGGAGACCCGAACTGTAGAAACATTAAAACAGCCTCTCCAAGCTAGTGCTGAAGCCTGAGTGGGAGTACATAGTCAGGTAGTGGAGATGGAAGTAGAGAAAAGGTAGTCTAGGGATCCACTCCTACCCATGGGTGTCCCAATGATACAGAGAAAGGAGGAAAACTACTGGTACTATAACAGCGAATATATATATGAACATCTACAATTACATTAGGCTCCTGGTACATTTGTACTTGGTTCATTCTATTTCACTATTAAAGCACTGACTTTTGGGATGACTCATGCAGCTTACAGACCACAGGGTGGTTGGCTTACTGAACCAACAAGGGACACAAAGACCTTGTGTGATGGCCATAGCAAACCTGCCCTAGCCCTGAAAATTTTAACTGGAAAAGGTGTGCACAGAAGGCCATGTAGCTACTTCCAAAGTGGCCTGAGTAGTAACCACTGTTAGGAAGGATGTGGTAGTAGTCATAGCCTTGGTGGAATGAGCTCTTACTAAACATGTGATAGGCTTGTGATGAGGAGTGTAGCAGAAAGTAATGCAATGAGAGATAGATTTTGATATGTCTTTGCTGTTGACTAGCTTGCCCCCTTTCTTTGGCAAAGGTGATACAAAGCTGTCCTCCTGTAGAGTTTTGCATTATCCATATAGAATCCTAAGTGTCTATTAATATCGAAGGAATGCAAAATCTATTTCTCCATATTTTTAGGAAATGGAAGGAATACAGGGAGGAGAATACCCTGGATGATTAATAGTGCTGTAATCACTATTGGCATGAAAGATGGATTAGTTTGGAATATGACTGTGTCCTTATGGAATACCATGAAGGTCTTGCTACTCATGAAGGCCTGCAGTTGTAAAATATGACTAGTCGAGATCAAGGTTGCCAGAAAAGCAGTCACCCAAGAGAAGGAAGCAGCTGGATCAAAGCGAAGAAGCATGAGCTTTTCAAGTACATAACTGCAGTCTCGTAGTACTTCTCATCGTTGATGGATTAAAACTGCACAGCTCATCAGATGAGGAACTGAAAGCACAACTGCAAGTCGTCAAATCTTTTTCCAATGATATAAGAATGTCATTTGGTCTTGACAAATGTGCAAAAGCAACCTTTAAAGCAGGAAAGCTGCAGCACCAATAAAACATCAGTTTGGGATAATAATGTGATATAAAAGAACTTGAGCAAGAAGGACTGTATAAATATTTGGGAATTGATGAAGGATCAGCAATAAAACATGAACAAACCTGAATAAAATTTAGTAAGGAATATTTTAGAATACTAATTCTGAAAACAGCATTGACATCTAGGAACAAAATTCTAGCTATAAACCAATTTACTCTTCCTGTCCTAATTTACAGTTTTGGAGTGATTGACTGGCCCCAAAACGTGTTGGATAGATTATACAGGAAAACAAGAAGGATGCTTCATGCTTATCACATGATTTATAAAAAGCAGTGCATACCAAGATTATATATTCCTTGTTCCAAAGGAGGTATGGGCTGCCTTGAAATTGATTATATGTATAGATCTGCAGTTGTGGGACTGCATACGTATCTGCTGACATCACAAGACTCAAATATAGTGAAAGTTTTGAAACATGACGAGAGTAAATCTAAGATAACTTCCCTTCTTAGTATAGCAGAAACATATCAGCGTCAAGAAGGAATGGAAATCAAACCAGAATTAGATAAAAAATCAGGTAGCAAATGAATGCGCCAAATTACAAAATAAAGAGTATAAGGTGAAGGATCAGACGAGAAGGCAAGTAATGTGTAAAATGCATAGATATAGATGCAAGTATAGAAAACTCCTGGAAGAACCTCATATTGATCAAGATCAAGTGCAGGAACGGTTAAGGAGAGATGAACTGAAACCAAAAGATGAAAGGTTAATATTGGCACCCCAAGACAGTTGGCTACGTACACGTTGGTTTACAAAGTCCATTGAACATGTGGGAGAAACAGACAAATGTAGGTTTTGTAAAACAGAATTGGAAACAGTTGCACGCCTTGCTGCAATTGTGACATACTAATGGCAGAAGAACTGCATACTGAAAGGCATAATAATCTGGGAAGATTGTTGTACTGAGGATCATGCAAACAATATGGCATTGAAGTGGCTGAAAAACACTGGAAATGTGAGCTACAAAGCATCACAGAAAATGATGAAGTCTACATCACATGGGATCACCCATTACCAACAGTTCAAAAGATAGATAAGAGAAAAACAGGTATAGTGGTCCATGAAAAGAAGACAAAAGTAGCATTGATCATTGAAATCTCTATGCCCAGTGACTATAGTGTCTTGTGTACAGAGAGAGATAAATTTATAAAATATCAGGATCTGCAGGCAGAAATGAGAGCAATGTAGAAGAAAGATACCCAGACAGTTCCAATAGTAGTAGGAGCAACAAGTCTTATAAAAAAAAGAATCTACAGTCGTATTTAGATATGTTACCAATACATGTAACTCTACGAAATGCAGAAGGAGTCATTGTAGGGCACATTGCGGGTGCTGCGAACAGCACTTCTGGCTAACATCAGAGTGAAACAGTACTAATTTCATTAACTTTAATCATACTTTGACTTAGGAATGGGGTCCAGTCCCATAATGGTATTATAAACCCAAAACATTTGGAGAAATTTAAAAGTGAAAAACATGGAGAGATTTCTTTTTTTTTTTTAGGTGGCTCAAATGCCAGACCCCTTTAAGGTGCTGTTTTTGACTGGCAATTGGGAAGATGTCATTGTGTTGGGTTTCCTGGCCTCCCTCAAAATTTTCAGCACATCCATAGAATACCTGCAAGATCATCTACATTGTCATCCTTAACGTTCATAAATTCTGGTCAATCACAGTCATCATATTCTGAGATGTTTCACATGCAGAGGCAAGAGGACTGGTTCTTCTCTTATCAGACTCTGGAGGAGACATAGTCAATGCCACTTGGAACAAAATGGGGTTATCAGTAGCCTTTTTGGCCTATCTTCTCTTACTTACTGTAATATCCTGGGGATTAAGAGTATTGGAGGGAAAACATATGGAAATAGGCCTGCTAAGTTATGTTTAATGCATCTGTTGCCTGGGCCTCTTGTGTTGGTATTCCGGTGCAATATTTGCTTAACTTCTTGTTTTCCAGAGGAGAAAAGTCTAGTTTTAGCACACACCATTTATGGAATATACCCAAGAACACATCCGTTTTTAACATGCATAGAATTGTTGTGTAAAATCTTACGATAACCATAGATGTCCTTTTCCATGTTGCAGTATTCCAAACTCTTGAGTTTTCCTCTCTTGCTACCCGAACGTCCAGCCAGTATACAAAAGCTTGTAATCATTGCTGGGTGCATAGGACATCTGGCATTGGCCTAGGGAGAGTGGGCCAGAAAAGTGACATCTGCACATACCTTTCCTTAGAACTGAACATCCCAGTCGGACCCGAGTCCCAGGATAGCTGTATAGGCTCTGTGCCATCCAAGAAAAGACAGTTCAGATGGACAGAACGGGGTAAGGTGTGAGGGAATGAATGCTGCAACATGGAAGACAAGGGCATCTACGATTATGGTAAGATTTTACACAACTATTCTATGTCCTTCTATTCTCATGTTGCAGTATTCCAAATTCTTGGGTGATTGCCAACACTCACAGAGAAGAAGAGGGTGGTGGTATGGAGCTACTCTCCATAAATTCATGCAAGATTGCCCTAGCAAACCTCGCTCTGGATCTGGAGACATGATCCAACCTGTAGTTTTTAGTGAAGATATGGACAGTTGACCAAGTAGCTGCCTGTAGGATGGAAGCAGTGTCCAATCCTTTGAAGAAGGCCCCAGATGAAGCCATGGCTCTAGTGGAGGGGGCTTTAATTTTGGATTTGAGCTGTTTTCCATGGAATGTGTAGCAAAAGGCTATAGCTTTGGAGATACAAACAGAAATGGTCTGCTTTGTCACCACCTTTCCCAAGGCTCTGGGGTGGAAGGATACAAATAGTTGGTCTGACTTTCTAATGGCCTTAGTCTTATCAAGGTAAAATTGAAGTTGTCTGTGAACATCAAGGGAATGCAAGACTCTCTCACTGTCATTTTGGGGATGAGGGAAAAGGTGGGCAGGTGAATACCCTGATTTAAGGATAGCTCATTGACTACCTTGGGCATAAAGGAGTGGTTGGTCCTCAGGGCCACTCTCTCCTTGTGGAAGATGAGGAAGGGAGGTGTTGCCATGAGATCCTGGAGTTCTGACACTCCTCTGGCTGTTGTCAGGGCCACAAGGAGTACAGTTTTTCATGTACAATGTTTCAGAGATGCCTTGGAAGCTGGTTCAAAGAGGGCAACAGTGAGTTTCTCTAGAACGTAATTCAGATCCCATGAAAGAGGGACCTGCCTCCTGGGGGGGGGGGGGTCTGAGGTGTAGTACTCCTTTAAGGAATAACTTTGAAGGGAGATGAGAGGCTAGAGGTGGATTAAGAGACATACAGGCAGAAATAGCAGCAAGGTGTGCTTTGATGGATGAATAACCCAACCCCGCTTGCACGAGTTCACACAGGACAGCACTAAGGGGACCTCACTTTGCAAAGGGTCTAGCTGTCTTTGTTGACACCACATGGAGAACCTCTTTGATTTAGACAAATAAGATCTAATAGGTTTCCTGGCCTCCTGCAGGACTGCTAGCACATCCTCAGTGTAAAGGTGCCTAGAAGAGACCAGAATTCTATCACCCACAGGGTTAGCTTCAGAGAATCCAGGTGGGGATGGATCAGGGATCTTTTTTCTTGTGTGGGCAGGTCCACTCTGTGAGGTAACTTGTGGTGATTGCCCCTGGCTAAATGCAGAAGGAGGGAGAACAAATGCTGTCTTGGTCAAAAGGGAATCAACCATCAAGATTTTGGTTTATCCTGCTGGATCTTCAGCAGGACTTTTTGAAGTAATGGGAAGGAGGGAATGCATACATATACATCCCCTTCCATGAGATGGAGAAGGCATCTGTTGCTCTTGCTAAGGGACTGGATAGCCTGGTGCAAAACAGTGGTAGTTGGGAGGCAAACAGATCTATTTGAGGTGTACCCACCTGTGGACAATGTCCAGAAATACATCCCTGTGAAGCATCCATTCATGGGATTGTGACATGGACCTGCTCAAGGTGTCTGCCTGAATATTCTGAGCTGAAGAGATATAAACTGCCTGCAGGAAGATTCCGTGTTGGGCTGCCAGGTCCCAGGCCTGGACAGCAAAATTTCCTCCCTGTTTGTTCATATACCAAAGAACCTTACTAAGATAGAAGGAAGCTTCTCTGTTCATCAGTGAGAGTGGTGAGCTTTGAGCAGCCTATCCGTCACAGGAGGAGTGGTTTCAGCTCAGAATCTGTAGTTTATTGGCCATTTTGGGCTATTTATATCCCTTTCATCCCGCTCTTTAAAAGTCCATGTTTGTGCGTTTTTTTTTAGCTTGTATTACCTCAGCAAGATCCTGCCTGGGTGTCTTGCAAAGTTCTACAGCAGCAGAGAGAGAAAAGGGAGACTGAGTGGATTAGGTACCTCTGTTTTGCTTTTTATTGCTTATTTTCACTAGCCGCACTATTCCAAGTGTTTTTATTAACTTTGCAACTTATTTGAACTGTTTTTTGAATTCTGATACTGTTTGAACTATAACTGATCATTAAGTGTTTTTCATCTGTTGAGGGCTACACACTCAAATGCGATAGCCATTTTTCTGCTTTAAAAGTGTTTGTTTTACTGTATCTGTTTTAATTTTTGAAAAAAAAAAATACTATCACCTCTACTTGTTTCCCACATTTCTATAACCATTAGAGTCCGGTTTTCAGATTTTGCTGAATTCTGGGCTGTTTTGTAGTTTCTGTGTTGCCCAGACCTTACTAAGATAGAGGGAAGCTTCTCTGTTCATCAGTGAGTGGTGAGCTTTGAGCAGCCTATCGCTGGAGGAGTGATTTCAGCTCAGAATCTGTAGATTTATTGGCCATTTTGGGCTATTTCTATCCCTTTCATCTTTCTGTTTAAAAACCCGTGTTTGCGAGGTTTTGCCCATAGCCCAGTGCCATTTAACTAAGGTTAAACTATTCCCGGTGCCAGAAAGTCTGCTCTTCTAATTTTCCCTTAGAACTAGACAGTTTTCTAGTCTTAGCACTCAAAATTGTTTCTTTGTGCTCAGCACTTGTTCAAAACTCGTTGCAAGCACTAAATAATCTACAAATTACTGCAGCACTCAACTTTCCTCACTTGTTAGGAGGAAAACAGTTTTTAGTACTTAAATTAATAAGCACCTATCCAGGCATGTCTAAGGGTTAGCTCCCGGTATTTTCCCGTCCACCTGATGAATCTGGGCATCTTGAGGCAATGTATCAATTGCTTCATGTACACTGACAACCGTCTCCTCCTACCACCCAACACTACAACCTGTGAGAGATGCACTTGCATAGCCAACTGGAAGCCAAGCTCTCTCCAGCCAAGACTGTACTAGCCAAGAGGAGAAAGTAAATACCTGCACCACATCACACTCAACACATAGTCCATCAAAACCTACACCACCTAAACCCACACACAGTAACACAAAACACACACCTACATTCGCGGAAGCTCTCAATAAAAATCTGCCCAAACAACAGAGACCTCCAAAGCTGAAATGCAATCCACTACCAACCCTAACACTACCCAAATGACACATAGCCCACAAAATCAGTGTGCCACTCAGACTCAGCCCATAAGGCAAAACACTGTACCCAACACTCTAGTCATAGGTGACTCTATAGTCAGGCACACTGATGTCCCACTCACCAGGCTAAACAAGGAGAAAATTACTGTTGGCTGCCTGTCGGGTGCCAGGATCTGCCACATAATGCAAGTGCTCGGGTTATTCTACAACAAGTACGAATATGACTCTTGTTATTGTCCATGTTGGTGTGAATGACCTGAGACCTTCCTCACTGGACTACATGAAAAGAGACATGTTGGAGCTCTCAGATCATGTAGCCCAGGCAGGTATAACCCCAGCCCTGAGTAGCATTCTGCCATCGCCCAGACTTATACCACAATACAAGGACAAAATGATTGACTTTAACAATTGGCTAAGCTTCTGGTGTAATTCTAAGAGGATCCAGTGTCTATCTGCCTGGGACAGCATGATCAACAGTCCACAATGCTTTGCCAGAGATGGCCTGCACCTGTCACCCCTGGGATTCTGGGTACTGGCTAAGGCTCATGCCACCCCTATAGTGCCTTTTTTAGGAAAGGTTCAAATGACAAACTCACCACCGTAGCAGGTATAAGCAAGCAAAATCTGAGGGTAATGATATTCAATGCTAGAAGTCTAAACCTCAAAATGCACTCACTCAAGGCACTCCTTAAAATGGAGAACATTGACATCTGTGCAGTGATGGAGACCTGGTTCAAGACTCCAGAGAGCACCCCTGCATTACCAGGCTATAACTCATACCACACCTTTCAGCCACCTAACCTGGACTGAAACACTAAAGGAGGAGGCATGTTTATATTCATTAAGGATTTCCACACCTCCAGGCTAGTTGCTCAACATAATGAATCCGAAATTGTCCAAGTGCAACTAACACTGGGCAAGACTGCAATCCAGGTTGCAGCTTGTTACAGATCCCCCACCATGTACCGAGATGCCCACTCCATGTTTCTTGATATACTGGGTAATATTAAGGTACAGCCCAATACCCTAATAATGGGCAATTTCAACTACCCGACCATCAACTGGGAAAACTACTTATGTATTAACTCACTTGTTCAACACTTTCTGGAATTCATAAATTCCAATGCCCTAGATCAGCTTGTCCATACCCCCACCAGGGGCAGGAATATCGTGGACCTGGTCATTACCAATATGGGCAACCGATGTTCCAAGCCAGAGGTCAACTTCTCACTGGTCAGATCCGACCACAAGTTAATCACCCTAGACATTAATATCCCGCCCCCAGCCCCCATTAAGGAAACTACTGTAAAAAACTTCTCCAAAGCCAACTTCATGCTTCTTAAGACAGAAGTGGCAAGCTTCACGACACCCATACAGTTAGAAAATAGAGGTACAACTGCTGAATCCTATACAGATGCACTGTATAAGCACATACACAAGTGCATGGATCGTGCCATCCCCAACAGAACCAAGATGCTATCCTCCAAAAAAAGGAAGCCAATCTGCTGGTCCCCTGCCATAAACAAACTCTACAGCAGAAGGAAGAAGCTTTTGCAAAAAAGAGTAGAATCCCCTGATTGCAGGAACTCCCTGGTCATTCTCAGTAAGAAGCTGAGATCCCTCATAAAATCCTCCAAAGCTAGTTACGAAAATAAAATCGCCATTGCTTCTAAAGACAACCACAAAGCATTCTAAAGCTATGTCAAGAATCTCAATGGTGACACTCAGATCTGCTCTGAGCTACAGCACAATGGCACTAGATATACAGAACCAACTGATACTGCCAACATCCTGGGAGATAGGTTCAGTGCAAACTTCATCCCCCTCACCCCCCAAAGGACCCATCACTATACCGGAAAAATGCAAAGCCCCTGTAATCATGGCTGCACAAGTAAAGATCGGACTCTCCAAAGCCAAGAACACAGCATCCATGGGACCTGACAACATTCCAGCCTACATTCTCCATGAACTGGCACCCCACCTAAGTACCATGTTCAGTCATAGCCTCACTTCAGGCTTTGTGCCTACTGAATGGTGCGCAGCGAGGGTTATCCCACTCCACAAAGGGGGTGCTATCACTGACCCAGAGAACTACTGCCCCCATTAGCATGATGAGCCTGGTCTGCAAGGCCATGGAACATATCATCTTGGAGCTTATAAACAAGGACATAGGTAACCTCCAATCTCTGGACCCCACTCAGTTTGGGTTTGTAAAAGGTAGGTCATGTCTCCTAAACCTGATTGACTTCTTTGAAGTAGTCACTAGAGCCATGGATGAGGATAAGGTGGTGCACACAGCCTATCTTGACCTCGCCAAGTCTTTCGACAGCAACCCCACTCTAGAATTATAAACTCACTAGACTGGGCATAAATCCCTATGTCACAAGATGGGTGGTCAACTGGCTCACCGACAGAACCCACACAGTGAATGAAGCCGACTCCAAATCCAACTTCAGACCAGTGACAAGTGGAGTACCACAGGGCTCAGTTCTGGGTCCTCTCCTGTTTGGCATCTACTTCTCAGAAGTCTGGCTAATACAGCAGGTCTTTGGCTAATGAAGTTCACAGACGACTGCAAACTAGGTGTTATAATAGAATTGTCTAATGATGTGGACATTCTACAAAGAAGTCTCACTGAGACTGATGTTTGGTGTCAAAGTCATAGCCTCAAGCTCAATGCCAAGAAGTGCATTGTCATGTCCTTTGGGAAAAACACTGTACCCATTAACTACCACATAGGCGGTAGCCTACTAAACACCGAAAGTGTTATAAGAGACCTTGGGACACAGGTGGACAGTAGTCTCTCCTTTGATAATCACATTGCCACAGTAGTTAGGAAATCCTTCTATGTGGCACACAAAAGGGTTCACCTCCAGAAAACAAGAGGTCATTGTTCCTCTCTACTCATCCCTCATCAGACCCATTATAGAGTACAACGCCCCGTTTGACATGTACCTCGCAAGACATCTACAACAACTAGAAAGGCCACAGAAATACCTCACTAAGAGGATTACTGACCTCAAACAGATGCCATATGCAGACCATCTCAACAAACTCAGCTGTACTCCGTCGCTCATCTCCTATTCAGAGGTGACCTCTGCCTAACATACAAAGCCATGTCAAACCCAGATCTGTTGGACATGCTACACTTAAAAAAACTCCAATCCCTCCGAGCCACACGCTCCAGGGACCTAAACCTTGCCACCACAATAAATAGAACATGCTGGAGGGATAGACTCCTGTCCCAGAGACTTCCCATGCTCTGGAACAGACTACCCATTCATGTCAAGCAAAGTTCCTCATTAGCCCTCTTTAAGAAAAATCTTGACAATTGGATGGGAAATAGGAAATTCATCCCGGGGATCACTTCTGTGGCTCTGCTAGACAGGGGTGCGGGAAAATAACTTTCTTGGGTGTTGAAAGCCAGGGAACATTTTTGGCTAGGTTTATGTATGCCGATAGCCAAGTACCTACCTATGAACCTATTAACTGTAGTATTGTCTGTGAACAACTTCAGGGGCCCTTGTTTTAGGGCATGAAGAAAGGCTGCCAGGCAAATATGATTGTTCTCATTTCCATGATGTTGATGTGTTCCAGTCTGAAAGTGTGGGACTAGGTACCCTGCACTTTGAGGCTGCCCAGAGTAGCCCGGATATGAGGCATCTGTGTACATCTCTCCTGGACAGGGGGAAGGGGTTTCAGTGGAAGTCCTCAGACAAGTGAGGAAGGGAATGATGAAGTCCAATGGGTGTCAGTGTTGGGTCCATATGGACTTAAGGTACCATTGCAATTTCCTCATGTGCAGTCTTGCCAGAGGTAGCATGGGAATAGCGAAGGCCATGTAACCCAGCCTGAGGTATTGCCTGGCTGTCAAAGCAGTGGCTTTGAGGATGGTGGCCAGGTATTGGGTCAGGGTGTCCACTTTCTGGGGTGGGATGAATGCCCTCATAACATGTCTTTATTCTGCACCCCAGGAAAACCTGGTCCTGAGACAGACTCAGGTTGGACTTGTGAAAGTTTATTTTGAATCCCAGAGCCTGTAGGAGGGAGATGACTTTGTGGAGTTGGCTCTGTAGGGATCTGGAGCATTCTGCCTGAATCAGGAGTATGTCCAGGTATGGAAAAATTTGGATCCCTTGTACCCTGCTGTAGGCCACCACACAAGTCAGGCATTTGGTGAAGACCTTTGGAGCTGTAGAGAGTCCAAAGGGTAAGGCCAAGCACTGAAAATGTGAGAAACCAGCAGTAAAACGCAGACATTTCCTGTAGCTGGGCCTTATACATATGTGGCAGAAGGCATCCTTTATGTCCAAGGTGGCTAGAAATCCCTGAGTTATCAGTAAAGGAAACATGGTTTGAAGAATAAGCATGTGAAAGGTGAGGACCTGCAAGAACAGGTTGAGGTGAGAGAGATCCAGGCTAGGTCTCCAGGGTCCATCCTTCCTGGCCACCAGGAAAAGTCTGGAATAGAACCCCTTTCCTTTTTCCACCAGAGAAACCGGTTGTATGGTTCCTTGAGAAAGGAGGCTGTCTATGACAGGTTGGAAAAGGTGGAGTTGGTCTTTGGGTGGCTGGGGGATCCCTCTGGGAGAAGGGGGGAATGACCAGGACATAAAATAGCCCTTTTATATGATGTAGAGGACCTATCTGTCTGAGGTAATGAATTTCCAAAAGGGCAGAGAGTGAGAGCGCCTTAGGGAAAGGGTAATAAAGTCTGGGAGAAAGGGACAGTGAAGGTAGGTAGTCACAGACTACATGCCCTATCCTGAAAGTGAGTTTTTTGAGCAGGGGTTTGAGCAGACTTAGAAATAGTCTGCTGTTTCCTTGCACCTTTTTGGACTCTAGCATGGGAAGCTGGAGCAAAGTGTTTCTTAATGAACTGTGTCTTTGATGGATAGTTCCTGTGAAATTTGGGAATAGGGGAGACAAACAGGTGTTTAAGGTTTTGCAGCTCCTTCCCTTTCTACTGAAGGACCTTAAATAGCTCAGCCACTTTAGACCCAAAAAGGCAGAGTTATCAAGAGGTGCATCCATTCATTTTGCCCTAATGTCATCGGATAAGGGCTGAAGCCTTAACCAAGAATATTGTATTAGGACTGAAGCTGAGGCAGCTGATCTTGCAGAAGCTTCTCCAACATTATAACTGCAACAAATAGAGTATCTAGTGGCTTGTGATGAAAGATTAATGAGGCTAGAAATTTGAGCCTTGGAACGGGAGTCTGGAATGTCAGCTAAGAGTTTGGTGACCTGGGTCAAAAGTGCCAAGGCATAGTTAGACATGTGTGTCTGGTAATTTATAATTTACTGCCCTGAAGGCCAGGGTAGAGGAAGTGTAGACTTTCTTACCAAGGTGCTCCATAGCCTTGCTGTCCTTGTCATTGGGGAGGACAGAGGTAGATGGCAATAATTTGGATGACTTGTCTGCAGAGACTGAGACAGTAGCAGGGTCAGCTAAAGGGCATTTGATCAGAAATGTTGCCCCTTCAGGGACCTTGTAGAACCTGTCAGGCCTCCTTGGAGCAAGTGGTTGAGAATCAAGGTTAACTGAGGCAGCACTGAAAGCATCCAAGAAAGCTGGTGATACAGGGGGGGGGATTGCAGAAGGAGCAGGGGGTTCCATCTGCAGATGCTCATAACATTTTTTTTGTATTTCAGGCATATCAGAAGAATCCCACTTAAAAATTCTCTTATTTTGGAAATTGTCTTTTCAAAGATGAGGTCTTCTGCTAGGGAATCAGCCTCCACAGATTCATCCTCTGGAGAATCATATGCAAGTGGAGAAGGCATCTGGAAGACATAGGAGAGGAAATCCTCAGAAGAGGAGTCTTAGGAATCCAGAGCTTCAGGTAAGATGACATCCTCAGCCTGAGGCCTGGAACTGATAAGGAGGAGGGCCAGCCTATGGGGATCCAGGCACGGCAGGCCTCAGCACCATAAAGGCATTAAATAGGCTCTGTGAAAAAGCCTGCCAATTTGGTTGGCTTTCAGGAGAGGAGGAGAGATGCTTGGTCTTGGATTTCTTTTTCAATGAAGGCCTAGGAGGCATAGGCCCTGAGGAAGACCTAGGTTTAGTGGACTGTGTAGCAAAGGAAAGGCCTGTCTGGGCAGCCGTAGGAGCCTGTGGCTCCCACTCGATGTTGCCAGCTGGCATCTGCGAACCCTCCCCAGATGTGCCTTCTGCTCTAGGTTCTGCGGCATCCAGAGGGTTACCCACTATACCTGCTTCAGCAGACTCTGAGAGTTCTTCCAGGTGAATGTCAGCCACAGGAGTGATGTCGGATGGAGGAGAGGCAGCAGTAGCTACTTCGGGCCTGGTAACCTTGGCCTTCTTTTTAGGTGGTTTCATGGGCTGACCGGACGAACCTTCCATCCCTAAAGCTAAGCATTTAAGACACTGATTTTCTAAATATATATTCAAGGCATGCAGGTGACTGCATAGGGTTTTAGGCATGAATGCCTGACAGTTTGTGCAAGAAAGATGGTCGTGCATAGGCCCTAGACAGAAAAGGCAGTTTGTGGGCATCCTTATGGGAGATCTGATGACCACACTTGCACTTTTCCTTCCGGAATGACATGTGACCCTAAGAGGCATGCAGTGACAAAGGAATCAAAAACAGCCCCAACAGGGTGCTTACCTTTCAGAATTTGAAGATAAGAAGTGAAGAAGGCAGTAACACTGATGTTCGACTGCTAGCAGAGAAGTTCTGAGGAATGGTACATGCAGACATCACTTTTTTTGGCCCACTCTCCCTAGGCCAACGTCAGACGTTCTATGTACCTAGCAGTGACTACAAGCTTTTGTATACTGACCAGACATTCAGGTAGCAAGAGAGGAAAACCCAAGAGTTTGGATTAGTGCAACATAAGAATAGAAGGACATTCACTGTTATCTGCTTGTGTTCTCAGGCAGTCGGGCACTGCATTTCCTTGAGATGGAATGTACAGTGTCCTGACCATCAGACCTGACTACTGGCAAGCTTTTATGTCTGCATTGTGTGTGTCCCCTCTTCCACTTGCTTTTTAATATAACAACTCATGGTGTATTAATGTCTATTTGGATTTGCAGTGTTTCCTGTTGCAAATCAGGCTTGAATGCTTTGATGGCTAGAGTCACTATAATGATTTCTTTTACGTTAATAATTTTTTCCAAATGGTCTGTACCAAGTCTCTGAAAATCTCAGATCCCAACAAAGACCCCTCCAAACTAGATTTGAGAAGTCCATTGTGAGGATCTGGGGACCAAGAATCACCTTGAACTGCACCCCCATGTTTAGGGAATCTTGTTCAGTTCACTTTAAGAGTTCTTTCTTTACATAGGTAACAGTGAAACAGAGCAGCAATGAATGGGCATTCTTGCACTACCTGTTTCTCAAGTACCACTGCAATTTTCTGACATGAAGTCTTGCTATACAAGAAGCTATGTATTCTAGGACATTAAGGAACTCTCTGGCAAGGATGTGATACAAGCTGACAGGTTTTTTGAAATACTGTTACAGAAAAAGGAGCTTATCCTCTGAGAGGAATGCTTTCTGATTCTCTATATCTAGCAGTGTCCCTAGAAGTTAAACTCATCTTTAGGGTGAAAGGTAGGAGACTGGATACTTTAGAGACAGGTCCAGGGACTAGAAATAATTGACTGTGTTTTGCACAGCCTCCTGAATCTCTTCCAGGGTTGTAGCCTGGATGAGGCTGTCATTGAGATATGGATAAATGTGATCATCCTTTTGTCCTACAAAAAAGCAATTACTGGATCCAGGCACTTTTTATACAACCTGATTGCAACAGACAAGCCAAAGGACAGTGATGTGATCTGGTAATGGGACTCACCTGTTGCTTCATCAATGGGACTCACCTGTTGCTTCATCAATGAACTGCCTGCGTATCTTGGATATTGAGGATATGTAGTTAGGTGATCTTTAGATACAAGGTACTTTATAGACCCATGGAAGGACTGGTTCTGCAGGGACAGCTTTTTGGACTTTGGGACCCTTAAGGAACTTGTTCAGTTTAGAGATCTCCAAAATTGCTCTCCAATTTCTTTCTTTTCTTGGGAGGAGAACCATTCCGTAGTTGAACCCAGCTCCCTTTATGGCTCCCTGGGGTACTAAACTTTCTATACATGGAGGCATGAGGCATGATTTGTCTTTGGGAATAGGTGGAATACTTAGAAACTTTGTTTTCTGGAAATGTAACCTGCATGCCTTCCCCTGTCAAGGCTCCTCATTGCTTCACAAAAAAAGCCAACCCTGCCCTCTGTGACACCCCACCACTGGCCCAGGAATCAAGGAGCCTCAATCCTCACCACTAGCACCAGTGAGGGACGTACACTGGAAGGATGACATGTACACACACACTATTTCCAGATGCAGCTCTCTGCATTAAGTGCAATTTCCCTTAAGAGCACACAAGAGACCACAGTCAGTCCTGGGCTGGTTTCTGCCTCCTTCTCCAGATCTCCAATAAGACTCCCCACTAGCACAGCTATAGGGATGAGATCTCAGCTGAGTGGCCAAGCCAAGACATCCAGCACCCTCTCTGTCCAACCTATGTTTTGTGTCCTTGCCCAAGTAGCTGACACACACACACACCTGGGAAAGGCTGGCACAGGTTTACTAGCTCTGCCTCCTTTTGCCCAGACTATAAGGTAGTTATCACTGCCACCAGTCATGTCCTTAGCTACTTTAAAGCCCTTAAAGGGTGTCCAATCTTACTGTGTAATGTTACTATCAATGCAAATTACAGTTTGACCAAAAGCAAGGCTATTTGTAGTGGGCTACACAGTGTCACCAAATAAATATGCAAGTACTCTCAGAGCTTAAATATGTCTAGACAGACCAGACACAATGAAAGGTTTAAATATATTTAATAATAAAAAAACAATACTATATATACACAGTAACATCAGAACCCAAAATCACAGGAAATATTTAAAACAACATTCCAGGACAGTCTCAAATAAATACAAAAAACAAAACATCTAAATAGCTTCATTATATTCCTGACTGAATCTAAGAGGATTATACTGTTTACTAGACTGACTTACTCTTAGCAAGGCAAATGTGTGGTGAATGGATCTTGTCAGGTCAAAGACAAAATGCAGAATTCTCAGTCTCTCTCAGAGTCTCCTTAAATTAATATCCCAAATATTACTGCTGGGATTCCTTGCATGATGACATCACTTCTTGTCATCTGACTCTATCCCAGGTGAAAAACAACCACTGATGCAGCTGGCAGCATTCAGTATCTACCTGTGAAAATACATACACAAGGGCTTTTCCTCAAATCTTGGTACTTGCTGGAGGTCATAAAACAATAAAACACATGTAAGACAATGCAGAAAACCTGTAGTTCTAGACATTGTGTCTGTTACTGCAATGAAACTAAAAGACAATATCCTTTTATTATGTGGTCATAAAGTAATTTAAATTTTCAGCTATTTTTCTAAAATTAACCTTCTGTGTTTCAGTTTCCATTATTAAAATATATACATCTAAACAGTTACAACAGTGTATGTACATTTCTGTTCTGTTCCAGTAGGGTACACTGTGGATACATTTTTAAAGCTCAGTACTTTACAACTATTTTCAGTACACACTTCTATACCAGCAGTTTGATATACACATAACATACAGTTCCAATACATTTATAACACAAGCATATGAATCATGTTGATATTCACAAATGACATATAATTATTTACAAAATTCCAGATAGCTGGGCTGGCAGTATCTCCTTTCATGACACCTTCTATCTTCAAGAGATGTGGGAATGTGGAAGTGGATTCAGGGAGAAGTGTTTTTTTGGTGAAATGTTGGAGATGGTAAGAAGGCTGCATTTTGCTGAGTCACAGATGCACCTTCTGAATATCATAACACTGATGTCTTCCAGGTTTTCCCCTCTATCCACCTTTCCACCTTTCCACTTTTATCTATACTGCATTTATTCCCCTTTTATGGTTTAGTCTTTGGTTTATGGTTGAAAGGCCATTCTTTACTTCATTTTCTGAATTATCTTGGAAATGGGAAATGAAGATCTTTAATGGATTTCATAACTTCTCCCTTTTCCTCCAGTTTCTTAATCACCTTCTCTGCTGGGGATCCAAAGAGAAACTCCTGATCCAGTGCAATATCAAAAAGCTCTACTTTCACATGCTCTGGAAGATGCTGAGCCCTCAGCCAGGCATGTCTCTTTATCATACACCTTATAGAAGCTGCCATTCAAGATGCATCTACTGCATCCCACTCATATTTAATGGAGAACCTGACAACCTGGGAATTGAGATTGCATAATTCAAGCATGTTTTCTTCTATCCCTTCTGCCTTCCATTTCAGTTGGCCAAGGAAGGCATCCTGAAACTTTAACACATGACAGCGTCAGATGAGGGCCCCAACAACCAGGGCAGCCAGAGTGCACATCTTTTTTCCAAAGTGGTTAAATATTCTATTCACCCTGTCACTGGGATGGGGGTGAGATTAATGGATGCTGCCATATTTGAGCCCTTAATGGAAAAGAAAGGAACCACTTCTATATCAAAAAATAATATCTTGTACGTGTTCTTGTAGGAGTCACAAATGTTAGAAAAGGGGTTTGGCTTCCTTGAAGCAGAGGGCTTGAGTCAAGCTCTAAATAGGTACTGTAAAATGCGTCATCCAGGACTTCTAGAACTGGAAGAATAGGCAGAGGTTTTGATTTCTGTCAGGTCCTGAAAATTACTTATATCTGTTCTGTGCCTGATAGCTTCCCTTTTGAAGGTCTTCTTCATTCTGTGCACAGGATCTTCAGGCATCTTAGGTGATGAGGCTGTCAGGATCGGGTGCCTTCAGTGTCCAACTGTAGGTATGAGAAGGGAGGCGAGAGGTTAATGTAAGCCAGTTATTCCACCTCTGAGTTTGAGGTATTGGATTCTCTCTAAGGAGAAAGCTCCCATCTTCTTTTAGTAGACGGCATCTCTGACAGTGTGCATTTTTCAAAGGTTCGCTGTTTGTGGATTTTAGAAAATCCATGAACTCCTAAGCTTTGAAAAGCTCTTGTAAGGGAGTCTAAATTTGAGGGATGACCAACTCAGCTCAGGCAGCTGAAACAAGCAAATTGATGTCCATTTAGATTTAGGGTCTTGGACATTTGCTCAGGAGACTGTTACAGCTAGGAAGCCTTGGTACTCAGGCAAACAACTGAGACCACTTCAATATGATTTCCTTCAATGTCCTCCTCCTCCTGTACAAACAGCATGTGGATGCCACCCTTCCCTGAACTGATCATAATGCAAGTATTGGATTCCTGAGGCTCATGGAAAGACCACAGGACTAACCAATGAGGTGGAGATACTGTAAAATGCATCATCCTGGACTTCTAGAACTGGAGGAATGGTCAGAGGTTTTGGTTCTGGTAGGTCCAGAAAATTTCTATATCTGATCTGTGCCTAAGAATATGTTAACAATGGTATGTTGATCTCCTGAGAGACTGTTCCAATGGCCTTGACAGAAACAGATATCAGATACAGGAGCTGTGTAAGTGCCTTACTAGCACTGATGTGTTTGAGCCTATGGGAGCTGTCAGACTCTGACACAGTGTCATCAGCCTTCCAGATTTTCTTCTCCTTCAGCTGCATCTCTAAAGACTATCTTCTTCTTCTGAAGTATGTTGGAAGACCTAGTGGACTGATAACTGATTCATGTCATCAGTGATAAATAATCCTGAAGAGACTTTGCTCTGCTCTATATGCTCCTTTAATTAAACAAGGCACACTAGGAACAATTGGGCACACATTGTTCTCCAGACTGAGGCAAAAAATATACTAACTATGAAAATCTGCTTTCTGTACCTAGTACAATTATTGTCCTCAGTACTAGACATCTACAGTTATCACCAGTGGGGGTGGGGGTGGGGGGACACACAGACACAATAACAAACAAGAAGTTTTCCCTAGTGAGGTTGTATTACTTGATTCAATTCAATTCATTTCAACTTTATTGTCATATGTACTAGAGACAGCATTACAAAGAACAATGGAATTCTTATTCTGCAAGTCCTCCAGCAACATATAAAAACAACAATTAAGCAGAAATAATCTAAGACAACAAATAGATCAAATACCTACAGGTACCCCTCCCATTGCAGATGGTTTACTTCCCTGTTTTTTGTACTCTGTAAAGTCAATCTTATGTTCACACTCAAGAATGGAAACAAGCAACAGCCAAACCCATTCCCATGATAACAAAATCCATATAAATCTGACTTTAGACCAATATCAATACTTCCCACACTAGGTAAAATTATTAAGATTATATTTACAAAATTATCAGGCTACATTAAAACCGACAACATCCTCTCACCACACTAACATGACTTTTGATTAGGTTGCCGCAACACGACAGCTATTAACTGATGAAATTCTACAAGGAATTAACAAAGGTCACCTAAAAGGTGAAATATTTATAGACCTCACCAAAGCCTTTGATCTAGTGGACTAAGAATGCCTTCCTGACTCCTGCAGGAATCAGCTCAAGCTCACTACTATGGTTTAAAAGTACCCCCTACAACAGAAAATGGAAAGTCCAAATGGGCAAAATCACATTGACCAAGCTACTTTCTTCAAAGGTATACCCAAAGGTTCAGGCCTCTCAACCCTCCTACTCTCTCTTTTCATAAACAACCTATCAGCAAACTGCTCAGACTCATGTAATACTGCTTGAAGGTAACATGGACATCTAGAGATAGGTGACCTTTAACTTAGCTTACTTTTTAGAATACTTACTGCTGCTTTATATATTTGGTATGGTTGTTTTTCTTGTCTTCAAGGGCCAGCATTTAAAATCCTATTCTCTCCTTATATCTCAAACTCCACTCCTGTTTCATCATCACTTTCTACTCTGATTTATAACCGTCTGCCTGTGTTATGTATACAAGTTTAAGTGCACAGCTCTAAAGTATACCTTCAAATCAGGTAATCCTAAACCTCCTTATCCTGTGGTGAAAATCAGCTTATCCCACTTAACTCTTGACTTTTCTCATCCCAAATAAATTACTTCAACTTTTTATTATTGTCCATAGCTTCCCCCCTGGTTGATAAACATGTTTGTCATTGTATATAAAACTAAAGGGACTAAATTTCACTGTTTTTATCTTCCTATTCATATTAAATTACTGTATTATCTTTTTAGTTTCTTCATACATAATCTTAGCTGTGGGCGGCCACGGTGGTGCAGTGGTTAGTATTGTCACCTCACAGCAAGAGGTTCTCCGGTTCGATCCTCGGCTGGGGTGCCTTCTGTGCAGAGTCTGCATGTCCTCCCTGTGGTTGCGTGGGTTTCCTCCGGGTGCTCTGGTTTCCTCCCACATCCCAAAGACATGCTGCAGGTAGATTGGATACTCTAAATTGGCCATAGGTGTGAGTGTGTGTGCCTTCTGTGGAAGATTGGGCGCTGGGCTGGCAACTCGACACTGTAAAACTCCACTGCCAATCATGAGCGGACAGGTGATCCGCTGTGGCGACCCCTAACCGGGAAAAAGCCGAAAGAAGAAGTACATAATCTTAGCTGTCATAACAGAATGCTTTTTAATCCATATATCTAAATACATCATCTTATTATACCCACCTAAATATGGGTATTGCTGAACCAATTAATGTGAGGGTATGTAGTTTACTGCTACAGCCTTTGTTGTATCTTTTTCAATTTTCTACCAGCAAGGCTTGAAAACTGTCTCAAAATGTTCCACAATACCAAAATGCCTTTCTTCTGGTTTATCAAGTATAAACTGACACTATCTGCAAATAAAGCTAACTTTTCTTGATTATCAGGTCATGTACATCTTTGAATTGTGCGAGTCCCTTATTTCCTTTGCCAATAGCTCTAAATATAAAGCAAATAGCAAATGGGAAAATAGCATGCCTGCCTGGCTCCTCTATTCAAACACAGCATGTCAGAGAGTAACCCTCCCACCTTAATTTTTGCCACAGACCCTTCACATAATTTTCTTAACTGATCTATTATATTATCAAGAAATAAAAACATTATTGTTCTATTCATAAAATCTCAGCTGACTAACAAATACTTTCTCTGTATCCCGACCCATTGACAATAGTATCATTGTCATCAATGAACACTACGCTAGCTGCCCTAGGACCGTTTTAAACCTAGCCAATAACCAGAGGTCAGAATCAAACCTTGGTCCTTGTCTCTATGACGTGAAGACATTCATCATACCAACCCAACCTCACTTCTTTCTGGATCATTTTCATTAATGCTGTCAAATATTTGCCTTCCCCCCACAAAACCTTACTGATCCATATTTATCAATTTTGACAATACCTTTGCCATTTTGAGGCTTGTCAAAATGTTATTCAAATCTGTTAGACCCTGAAATTATCAGATCATCTGCATACTCAAACCACTGGTGGAGGAATTTCTTTTTTATTACCTCTGATATTAAAACAGAAAACATTTTAAGATATAGAATGTGAAATTTTGGTAACTTAGAGAATGTAGTTAAAGAACAATAAGAACTATGTTTTACGGAAGTGCAAGACAGAATGTGGTACAACAAACTTAGTTTCAGCAGATATTATCACCCCAGGTATTAAACAGACACTATCATTTTAGGTGACTAAGTACTCTATTATAAACTAGTTCACACTTAAGGGTAAATCTTTTATGGAAACTCAGAGCTTGGATCTTGCTTCATTACACAATTTTTCTCATCTGGATAGCCTTCCAACACAGAACATCCTTGACCTGTTATTTACAAACATCTCAAGCCTTATTACTAGTCTTAAAGCACTCCCACTCATGGGCAATTCAGATCCTTTGAATCACGCACAGGCAGATAATACAGTTATCATGGGACTAGAATTATCTTCAGAAGGAAATTATATAAACTGTGTCAAATGGTTGGCCATGTGTGATGCTGATGTGTATAATGTTTGGTAGTTTTTAATAAAATGCATCTGTGATACTCATCTGAAAAATTGCCCAGCATAAAAGTTCAAAATGTCTAGCCATACACCATTATTATGGACAAATGTTTAACTGGCAAAGCTAGTTAGACACAAAAAAAAGTACAGCTGTGTACTTCTTCTTTTGGCTGCTCCGGTTAGGGGTCGCCGCAGCGGATCAACTGTTTCCATTTCTTTCTGTCCTCTGCATCTTGCTCTGTCACACCAACCACCTGCATGTCCTCTCTCACCACATCTATAAACCTTATCTTAGGCCTTCCACTTTTCCTGTTACCTGGCAGCTTCATCCTTAGCATCTTTTTCCCAATATACTCTGCATCCCTCCTCAGCACATGTCCAAACCAACATAATCTTGCCTCTCTGGCTTTGTCTCCAAACCTTCCAACCTGGGCTGACCCTCTAATATACTCAATTCCTAATCCTGTCCATCCTTGTCACACCCAGTGCAAATCTTAACATCTTCAACTCTGCCACGTCAAGCTCTGACTCCTGCCTTTTTGTCAATGCCACTGTCTCCAACCCATATAACATAGCTGGTCTCACTACCCTCTTGTAGACCTTCCCTTTCATTCTTACTGGTACTCGTCTGTCACAAATCACTCCTGACACTCTTCTCCACCCACTCCATCCTGCCTGTACTCTCTTCTTCACCTCTCTTCCACACTCACCATTACTCTGAACTGTTGATCCCAAGAATTTAAACTCATCCATCTTCCCCACTTCTACTCCCTGCATCCTCACCATTCCTCTATCCTCCCTCTCATTCACACACACATATTCTTAGTCCTGCTGACCTTCATTCCTCTTCTCTCTAGAGCATATCTCCACCTCTCCAGGGTCTCCTCCACCTGTTCCCTACTCTCACTACAGATCACAATGTCATCTGCAAACATCATAGTCCACGGGGACTCCTGTCTGATCTCATCCGTCAACCTGTCCATCAACATTGCAAATAAGAAAGGGCTCAGAGCTGATCCTTGATGTAATCCCACCTCCACCTTAAACACATCTGTCACTCCCACCGCAGACCTCACTGCTGCCAGATTACCCTCGTACATATCCTGTACCACTCTTACATACTTCTCTGACACTCCCAACTTCCTTATACAATACCACAACTCCTCTCTAGGCACCCTGTCATATGCTTTCTCTAAGTCCACAAAGACACAATGCAACTCCTTCTGACCTTCTCTGTACTTCTCCATCAACACTCTCAGAGCAAACATCACATCTGTAGTGCCCTTTCCTGGCATGAAACCATACTGCTGATCACTAATCATCACCTCCCTTCTTAACCTAGCTTCCACTACTCTTTCCCATAACTTCATGTTGTGACTGATCAGTTTAATCCCTCTGTAGTTACTACAGCTTCTGCACATCACCCTTATTCTTAAAAATCGGTACCAAAACACTTTTTCCATTCCTCAGGCATCCTCTCAATTTACAAGATTTCATTAAACAATCTAGTTAAAAACTCCACTGACATTTCATCTAAACACCTCCATGCTTCCACAGGTATGTCATCTGGACCAACAGCCTTTCTATTCTTCATCCTCTTCATAGCTATCCTTACTTCCTCCTTACTAATCCACTGCACTTCATGATTCACTATCTGCAAATCATCCAACCTTTTCATCCTCTCATTCTCTTCATTCATCAACCCCTCAAAGTAATCTTTCCATCTGCTGAACACACTCTCCTCACTTGTGAGTACATTTCCCTCATTATCCTTTATCACACTTACCTGCTGCACATCTTTAATAGCTCGGTCCCTCTGTCTAGCCAATCGGTGCAGGTCCTTTTCTCCCTCCTTAGTGTCCAACCTTTCATACAACTCTTCATACGCCTTATCCTTGGCCACCTCTCTCTTTGCCATGCACCTCATCTCCTTATACTCTTGTCTACTTTCTTCATCTCTCTGACAATCCCACTTCTTCGCCAACCTTTCTCTGCATACTCTCCTGTACTTCTTCATTCCACCACCAGGTCTCCTTGTCCTCCCTTCCTCTTTCCAGATGTCACACCAAGCACATTTCTAGCCATCTCTCTTACTAGCTCTGCTGTAGTTACCCAGCTATGCGGTAACTCTTCAACTGCCACCCAGTGCCTGTCTTAACTCTTCCCTGAACTTTACCTCACAGTTACCCTTTTTCAATTTCCACAATTTGATCCTTGGTGCTGCCCTCACACTCATCCTCCTCTTCTTGATCACCAATGTCATCCTACAAACCACCATCCTATGCTGCCTAACTACACTTTCCCTTGCCACCACTTTACAGTCTCCAATCTCCTTCAGACTGGCCCATTTACATAAGATATAATCCACCTGTGTGCATCTTCCTCCACTCTTGTATGTCACCCTATGCTCCTCCCTCTTGTTAAAATACGTATTTCACCACAACTATGTCCATCCTTTTCGCAAAATCCACTACCATCTGACCTTCTGCATTCCTTTGCTTAACACCATAACTACCCATCACTTCCTCATCCTCTCTGTTCCCGTCACCAACATGCCCATTGAATCTGCTCCAATTACCAGTCTCTCACCCTTGGGTACAAGTCATCACCACTTCATCCAACTCGCTCCAAAATTTTTCTTTCTCATCCATTGCACACCCAACTTGTGGAACATATGCATTAACAACATTCATCATTACACCATCAATTTCCAGCTTCATAAACATCACTCTATCCAACACTCTTTTCATCTCCAAAACACTCTTAGCATAATGTTCCCTTCAGGATAACCCCTACGCCATTTCTCCTCCCATCCACACCATGATAAAACAATTTGAACCAGCCTCCGATACACCTAGACTTGCTCCCCTTCCATATGGTCTCTTGCACACAACAATATACCAACCTTCCTTCGGTCCATCATATCAGCTAGCTCTTTCCCTATACCAGTCATACTGCCAACATTCAAAGTTTTGAACCTCACTATCACAGTTGTAGCCTTTACCTGCCTTCGGGCATGCCTTCCCCCTCTTCTCCTCCTTCGGCCAACAGTAGCCCAATTTCCACCAGCACCCTGTTGGCCAACAGTACTGGTGGCCTTTATTGTTAAACCGGGGCCTCAACCGATCCGGTATGTATATCTGTACTGCTGTCCGCATGTATGATTTGGCAAAATTTTATGCTGGATGCTCTTCCTGACACAACCCTCCCCATTTATCCGGGCTTGGGACCGGCATAAAGAAATGCACTGGTTTGTGCATCCCCAGTGAGTGTACTCACTGTTGCAGTCATCACATTTGGGTTATCTGCCTGCAGGTAGCCCTCAGCCGGCCTGAATACCAGAGTCTTGGGATTTCTGCGTCGGATGCTGTCGCTTCTTCCATGACGTCAGGTTGTCAGGGGTATAAAACTTGCAGCCAATGCCATTACATCAGTTTTTCATGCCCCCGATGTCAAGTGCTCCCCAAAATAGGAAGCAATTACATGGTATGTAATACCTGATATAAGATATGCCAGACAAAAAGGATAGGAAAGAAATCAAGAGAAGTCAGGGGGCTGGAGGGAGGGTAACCAGGACTGCAACAGTGAATACACTCGAACATCTACATTTATGGTAAGTGTACACAACTGTACTATGTTCTTCGTGTTTCACTGTTGCAGTCATCACATTTGGCTTGATTCCCAAAGCTAAGGAAGGGTGGAGGTAGTTATGAAGCACATAAGGGCTGGCAATCAGGCCCTGTAAGACTGCTGTGTCAAATCCAGCGCTGGATTTAGAAAATATAGGCAAATGGTAGTGCTTGGTGAAAGTGTGCACAGAGCTCCAGGTTGCAGCTTCCAGGATGCCCCTGATAGGGACTCCCTTGAGAAATGCTGTAGAGGTAGATGTAGCCTTAGTGGAATGTGTTCTGATCCCCTGTGGGGTAGGTTTTCCATGGTGGTTGTAGCAGAAATGGATGCAGTGTGCTGTCCATTTAGAAATGGTTTGCTTTGAAATGGCCTTGCCCTCTGCCCCTGCAGCAAAGCTGACTAGCATCTGGTCAGATTTTCTGAGGTTTAGTCCTGTCCAGATAGAACTTAAGCTGCCTGTGCTTGTCCAGGGAATGCAGGATCCATTCCCCTTTATTCTGAGGATTTGGAAAAAAGGTTGGCAAATGAATGGACTGGTTTAAAACCACACTAGATACCACCTTGGGCATAAAGGATGGGTTAGTCCTGAGGGAAACCCTGTCTGCATGGAAGATAATGAAGGGTTCCACTGCCATAAGGGCCTGCAATTCAGACACTCTTCTTGCTGAAGTGATGGCTAGAAGTAAAGCTGTTTTCCATGAGAGGAATTTTAACTCTGCTGTGGCCGCAGGTTCAAAGGGTGGAAGTGTGAGCTTTTCTAATACAAAGTTAAGGTCCCAGACTGGAGTGGGAGCTCTCCTGGGGGGTCTTAAATTTTTGACTCCTCTCAGGAACTGTTTTACCAGAGGATGAGAGAAGAGGGGTGGGCTCAGTATTATAATGAGCTGAGATGGCAGAGGCATGTATCTTAATTGAAGAGAAGGATAGGCCTTTGTGGAGCATCTGTGTTAAGTAATCTAGTATATGAGGTAAGCTGGGCACAGTTGTGCCCATTCCCTGAGAATGGCTCTAGGAACAGTATCTTTTCCATTTTTCCGAATAGGACTTTCTAGTACTAGGCCTCCTTGCTTCAAGAATGACATCCAGCACCTGCTTACTGAGGTTTGCTGGTGTTGAATTCAGGTGATTAGCCAGGCTGCAAGGTTCAGGGTCTGTAGCTGAGGGTGCAGAATCTGGCCTGCCTGCTGGAACAGCAGAGAAGGAGCCTGAGGCAGGTGCCAAGGTTGTAGCACTGTCATACTGCGCAAAAGAGGGTACCAGTGATGGCGTGGCCAGTCTGGTGCAATCAGGATTTTCCTTGGCTTGTCCTGTTTGATTTTTAGTAGAACCTTCAAGAGGAGTGGCAGTGGGGGAAAGGCATTGACCGAGAGGCTTTCCAGGTGAAGGACAGGGCATCCACTTTCCAAGCTTGGCTGTGGGGAGTTCTGGTGCAATATTTGTTCAATTGATAGTTCTCAGGGGAAGCAGAAAGGTCCACCTCTGGTGCCCCCACCTGTTCCTCAAAAGCTTGAATATTTTGGGTTCCAGTTTCCACTCGTGTGGATAGATGAGATTTCTGCTTAAGTCATCTGCCAGTGAATTTATTTTGCCTGGCAGGAATTGAGCTTGTAAGTGCACTTGGTTGCTCAAGGCCGTGTCCCACACAGCCATGGCTAGTCTGCAGAGTCGGTAGGAATGGGTTCCCCCCTGCTTGTTTATGGTGTTCCGTCTTTACCAATAGTTGCCCTGGAAGAATAAGGCCCTTGAAGCCTGTCAGAGCATTCTGCACAACTAACATTTCTTTTTGATTGATATGTAGGTGCATTTGCTTTGGGTTCCATTTGCCCTGAATGCACTGCCCTGCCATGTGAGCCCCCCATGCATAGTCTGTGTCTGTTGTTAGGGTTTGGGTGGCAGGAGGTAGAATGAAAGGGAGTCCCTTGTTGTGGTTGCAGGCCTCTACCTACCAAAGGAATTCTGTCCTTAGGGAAGGAATGATAGGAATCATTGTTTCCAGGTCCTGAGAATGTTGACACCAGAGACTTTTTAGGTACCACTGAAGTTTCCTCATATGCAGTCTTGCATATGGAATTAGTAGAATGCAAGAGGCCATGAACCTTAGGGCTTGCAGTATTTTTCTTGCAGATAGCCGGGTTTTGGTGGCCAGTAGACTGAAATAGTTTGTCAAATAAATTTGTTTCTCTGGAGTGAGGAATGCCATCTGGGAAGTTATGTTCAACCTTGCTCCCAGGAATACAATCTGTTGGCTGGGTACCAGGTGTGATTTCTTTTTGTTGATGGTGTAACCCAGTGAAGTGAGAAGTCTCTTTATAAATGCCAGGTGCTGAAGTAGCAATTCCTGACTGTCCGCCTGAATCAGGCAATCATCCAAGTATGGGTAAATTTGAATTCCTCTCTGCCTGCAATATGCAATGGCTGGAGCTAGGCACTTTGTGAATACCCTGAGCGCAGTAGATAAGCCAAAGGGAAGTGCAGAGAACTGATGCATAGAGCCTGCTCTGAAGCATAGGTAGCATCTGGTCAGATTTTCTGCAATACTCCCTTATGGGAATGTGCAGATAAGCTTCTTTTAAATCTAGGGTTGCTTAGCCAGGAGTCCTTGGCTAGCATTGGAAGCAAAGGAGAGTTAACATTTTATATTTTGGAACCACCAAAAAGGTGTTGAGAATAGACAGATCCAGGATAGGACGCCAAGAGTTTTCTTTTCTGGGGACCAGAAACGGTCTGGAGTAAAAACCTTGTCCCCTTTATTCTGTTGGGACAGGTTGAATAGCCTTTAATACTGAGAAGAAAAAGTACTTACTTTTGGGCCTCTGCCCACTAGTTTGGCGGAAGTTCTGGCCATCCGCTTATGGATGGGAGTGAGAGCAATTGGAATCTGTGTCCCTGGGAAACAATGTTTAAGACCCATTTGTCTTGGGTAATGTATATTTCCAATTTTTGGCATACAGTGCAAGTTTTCCTCCTAAAGGTGCAAGTACTTGGGCAAGGCTTGGAAGAGTTAAGGATAAGTCCTTGTGCAATTTTATCAAAGGATGGAGGCTTAATACTCCCTGTTTTGGACATGGGAGCACTCCATTTCTTAGATCTGTGCGTAGCCTGAGACTGAAGTCTTGGTGGTCTGCTGCCCCTGGCTTTGCACTGAGGCGGCCTGGAAGGGACTGGAAAAGACCAGTTTTTTGAAGGCCAATGCCTACGGAATCTAGGTGGCTGTACTTGTAAGAAATCCTTAAAAGTTTGCATAGATTTAGCTTTCTCCAACATTCTTTTGTGGACTTCTGCTTTATTACTAAATAGATGCTCTTGATTTAATTGCGCATCCAGTAATTTTGCTTTGACATGATCTGGCAAGTTTTGTTCCTTTAGCCAAGCATGTCTTCTAAGAACAGACCCAGTGACAGTAGCCCTACAAGATGCTTCTAAAGCATCAAACCCACATTGCAAAGTATGTGGTTAGCAGAATGCATTAACTCTTCTAAATCTTTGTGTTCTGCACAATCAGGAATCAACAACATTTTTGTTTAATTAGCTCCATAATATGCTGCTGATACTTTAACATACGAAACTGGCAATTTAAAGCCCTAATGGCAAGCATAGCAGAGGTGTATACCTTTTTTTCCCCATCTATCTAATGCCCTAGAATCCCTGTCCAAAGGGGTAGGAATTTTGGCAGTTGTAGCCTTAATGCCTTTAGGTCCCTGGGAAATGGTCTCTGGATCCACAGTGGGATTCTTAAAAAGGAATTTGTGGGAGTCAGGCACTCTATAGTACTGGTCAGGTTTCCTGGGAGATGGAGGCACGGTATTAGGGGTAAGGCTGAAATCCAGGAAGACATCATCTACAATTTCCAGAACAGGAAGGATAGCTAGAGGCCTGAGCTAATGCAAGCATAAAAATTCCCTGAGTCTCTTTTTGGACTGGGAGTAGTCCTGGCTCTCCCAGCGGAAATGTTCTCTAAGGGTATGCAGGGTTTCACCAAAGGAAAAATCCTCTGGAGGGGAAGCAGAGGGAATGGAATCCTCTGCATCAGAATCCTCACTGGTAGATAAGGGTATAGCTTGGAAATCAGAAGGATCAGAGTAATCAGATTCCTGATTAGAAGAATCAGAAGGAAAATCAGTTCTGGGTCTTTTTGAGGGGGAAGGCTGACTTCCCCTAATTAAAGTAATGAGGTCCTCAGCCATTCTAATAATTTGTTTCTGTGGCATGTGGGCCTTAGAATGCACTTTGGTTGTCTGTTTCCTAGGCGTAGTGCGAACATTAGGCCTGAGAAATTCGGTATTTTTGGTTTGAAAGGAAGTCATCGGTTTAATATGAAGATTGGAAGGCCTGAAAACACCCTCAGAAGCCGGTGCCTGCACAGCAGCTCCGTACCCATCCAAGGTAGAGACATCTGCAGGTTCCATAGACGAAGAAGCATCTTGCGGCGTACCGGACTCCGAAAGGGTCCTAGTAGAGGCCTACAATTCTGTAGAAGCGGGTATCAGGGGCTACAAAAGTGCCTCACTAAGTACCGGCGGACTGGCAACTAGTTAACGGTAGTGTCGTTGGTAGCCTTGGACCTACGCGGTCTGTCTCTGTCTTTATCCTTTCGTTTTTTTGGAAGACTGGTAGTCGGATGGCTTACCAAAGACATTTCGGAGTACAGAGATCGATAACGAAAGAATTTAGCTACAAAAATAGCCCAACGATGAATAGTTCAGGCATTTAACAGGGCACAAAACTGACAGCGAGGGTCGTCGTGGTCTTTGCCTAAACAGGTGACGGAGTAAGAATGAAAATCTCTGTCAAGTATTTGCTTTCTACAGGCAAGACAATTATTTTTTTTCTGACATCGGTTAGAGCAAGAAAAAAGGATCCCCAACAGGGTACTTATCTTTTAGAAGACTTCAGATCTGAAACTCAAAAAACAAAAATTTCAGGAGTCGGCTGACCGGCACTTGCGAACTGCTTCTGCTTCGGGCACCACACAGCAAGAAAGACTGATGTAATGGTGTCGGCTGCATGTTTTATACCCCTGACGATGTGACGTCATGGAAGAAGCGACAGCATCCAAAGCAGAAATCCCAAGACTCTGGTATTCAGGCCGGCTGAGGGCTACCTGCAGGCAGATAACCCAAATGTGATGACTGCAACAGTGAAACACGAAACAGTACATACAAGAAAGATAAAATACTGAAAATGAATCAGTTATACAATGAGTTAGTTATAGGAGACTGTCCTGCAACTTGCTGCACTAAAGCAAATTTCAAGGAACAGCTAGCTTCAAGGGTCAACAAGGAAAAAGTGTCTTTATAGATAAATTGTTACTGTAAGGACAGTGTTCCTTTGCACTGATGTACCTGTGGGCCTAAAAAAAAACAAGCTTTATGTGTTACTGCAAATCATCCTGATTAAACAGCAACTACTTAACAAATACATTGCAGAGTTAATAAATCAAATCTTTAGTTCTGAACCTTTAAATTTCTCATTTATAGTTTGTGTGTCCTATTACCCCATGGATATGTTCAAATCATCACCACCAAAAATAAAAGGTAACAGCATTATGGTAATGGTGTTATCCCTGGCCATTTTGCTTTTCATCTTCAGGATGCTCCTACTGGTCCCCTTACAATTCCCTTTAATTATTTACTAGAGCAAGAATTAGATTATTATCTAAAGCCTAGAATTACATTTATAAGTAACTGTCTTTCATGATCCTTATTTGGCAGAAACAAGAAGAATTAATGGTCAGTGGGCTCCAATCAAAATACCAAGCATTACTATTAATCAAGCAGCAATTGCGTTTTGAATTAGAATTACAGACTATCTTTGGAATGCATTCATTTGATCGTAAACACAAAATATTGAATCACAAAATGTTGAAAACTCAAAATATTGAAAACCAGTTTAATGCAGGGGAGGACGCTCCCATGCCCCCTGCTAAATAATATATATGTTTAGCCGGGGGCATGAGAGCTTCCTCTCCTGCATTAAACTGGTTTTCAATATTATGAGTTTTTAACATTCTGTGTTTCAATATTTTTTTGTTTTCAGTCCAACAAATGTATTCCATTATCTTTCATGTGTCTTATGTGGCTGACACTGCCTTTATTACCTGCGAGATACTCATTATTAAGATTAATTATCCATACAAAGAAATTCAAGCATTTTCTTGTCTTTACCTTTTGCTTTTGCAGCCTAAGTGTTTCACTTGCCCACTAAGTGGTACCCCTGGAAGAATTAAAGTACCACTGGAAAAATAATTACTATGCAGCTCCTGAAAAATAAACAGAAGTGGTTCCTCACACCAAAAACATTGCTTACCTTGCCATAATGTAACCTGATAACTAGAAAAAAATGCATTAATACAATTTTTCATGAAATGTCTTTTATTGAGTTCATTATTCATCCCATTGGGATGTATCAAAAGTAAAAATATATTTAGCTTCTTTCTTTTCTAACTCACATGAAAGATTCAAAAACAGATGCAGTTACACATGATACATTGTAAAAGCTGATGCCTCTAAGCTCACACTGTGGACCTGCAAGAACTTATTATAGCACAGGGGCTAATTAAATGGCTATGATGGAGACAGGATGGTAAAAACAAAAGTATCTGCAGATGCAGACTTTCAAAATATGGTGATATAGAACTGTTCTGCACTGAACATTGCCCGTTTGTACATTATAAGTAAAACGGGACCCCACTGTTGCTCATATTCAAATGATTGAAATTCCTGGTTTTGTACCTTTAACTAAGAAAGGTAACTCAATGTAACTCTTCTACTAAAAACCCATACATGCACACATTTTGTTTAAAATAAGCGCCTGTAAAAGTTCTTCCTCCAGCCAAATGATAAAAAATTAGTATAACAACCTTTGCTGTTAACAAAAATAACTTTGAACACAGAAAACAAGTATAATTAAAACAAAACTATACCAATTTTATTTATTACAGGCAATACCATCATTTCAGAAAAAAATACAAAATTCACACAAATCTTTGCAATGCTGAATATATATTACACATCCAGTATTACAAAAAGTAAAACAAAATGCTATAGCATTAAACTACATTCCCACACATTAATTGATTTAGCATTATTCATATTTACAGGGACATATGATCATTTGTATTCCATACACCTAAATATTTTATGTTGTGGTGGCTAAAGATATGTGGGAAAAGACTTAAAGATAATATAAACACTAAGAAACTGGAAACTCTTGGATAGGGATAGTAAGATACAAGCAGTGAAAACGTTTAAGTCCTTTTAATTTTATATAGCGGTCAGGCATATCTATATCAACTAATGCAGTTTTTGATGCTAATCAATAAAGAATTTAAGGAATTTATTTGGGAGAGGAAGAGGGCAAGAGTTAAGTGGGATAAGTTGATTTTCTCCATAGAACAAGGTGGTTTAGGATTTCCTGATTTGAAGGGATATTTTACAACAACACAGTTAAGGCTCTTATACAAAACACAAGCAAAAAGTTACAACTCAATGTGAAAAAGATAGTGATAAAATGGTTGGAGTCTGAGAAATGAGAAAGTAGGATTTTTGATGCAAGTCCTTATGGAGAAGAACCTTAAAGAACATTACATGGTGGTGCTGCGGTAGCGTTGTCGCCTCACAGTAAGATGCTGTCCGGTTCGATTCTCAGCTACAGCGTCTTCTGCGCAGAGACATGCGTGAATGGGCGTACCTTCGCTGAAGGTTGTGCGTCAGGGCCTGGCAAGCCGGTATGTAAAAATCAACTGCCAATCATTAGCGGACCAGAGTTCCGCTGTGGCGCCCCCTAACCGGGAAAAGCCGAAAGACACAAACATTCATAAACCAATAAAACTAAGCCAACAAGGGCATGAAAAAATTGATTTTTCCAATAGGGATAATTATACAGAAAATAGGGAAGAAGCAGCCAGAATCTACCAGAGAAAATTTTGTCAGAAATGTTGGGGAAGCAAATCAATGTAATTAAAGAAACAATTATTTTGAGCTGGCACATAGGATCTGAATTGCTCAGATACAGTGAGGCAAAAGATTAATTGCTTTTATGGCCACCAGCAACATTACTGGAAAATGTGAATCAAAATCTAAAACAACTGTAACTGAAGCATTGAATATTGTAAAGGAAATTAAAGAACTGGAGGTAGGATCCGTAGAAAAGAGAAACAAATTATATAAAATGGAATCTGTGGGAACAATGCATACATAATGTTCAGAAGGAGAGGTTTAAGGGAAGGCAGGGAATGAGTAATGTTGGAGTGAATGACAACTGTTAAAAAACAAAGCATATGTGCATACTGCATAAAAACAGAAAATATTACTATGTTTTTTTTCAGTTGTTGCATGTGCACCTGTGTTCACTTGTTCTAGTTGGGATTTAATAAAGATGTTTATAAAAACAATGTTGGGCACTTTTTCTAAAGGGTCATCTACCTGTGAAACAGTAGGTCTCCCAGATAATAGTCCTGGGTTTTTATGAATCTTGAGTCAATAAAATTACTGAAAAATTTGTTTTGAAGTTCAGAAAATGTCAACAAATAGGATCTGCCAAACTGACAATCAATCAACAGAGTAGTCCTTTAAAGACTACCACATCAAATAATGTGTGATGACAGGGAATACAATATAATGTTCAGCAAAAATGCACAATAAGATCCTTGTGAGTTACAACACATACAGAACAGATTTCCACCAGAGACCAGGAAAAACTCTGATGGCATGCATATGGTACTGGGCTTCTCTCAACTGTCCAGATTTTCACAGAATGTCCAGATTTTTAGCTACTATTTTTGGTCTGTTCTTCATATAATTTGTAATTTTTCATTCAAATCATTGAGGACTGAAGTCAATAAATAATGACAATCATTTCAATTTCAGACTTCATATCCTTCAGAAAAATGCATACTAATACAAAACATTTTATTCTAGCAATTTTCTAAGGTTATAAGTGCAATAAAAACTTGTCCCTATGTTTTGTCCATTGTCCCACCCATTATTTTTGGTTTTGTCCAGATTTCTTGTGCTAACTGGTTGAGAGTTATGGCTTTTATCCTGCTAGATATGTGCTATTGCACAATTCTGCTGAAGTCAGTGGGCAACAACACAACTGGATACAGACTTTCAGAGTGGTTGCCAGTCTCGGTTTAACCTAATTAGTTTGCTAAGAAAATGAAAGAAGCAAGCAATTAGTCACATGCTCAAAAGCTAACAAATTGCTTAATGCACAAGGAGTAAAAATGTTTTACATTTCTTTCTGGAAAGAACCAATTCAAAAGGAGCTATGAAACAAGCCAGGAAAGGAGCTGGAATTAAGCATGACGTAGTGTCCAATCTTTGAAAAAGCATACAGAAAAGATAGCCATGACTATGGGATAAATAAGTCAAACACTCCAAGATTATATGATTATTACCAGGAATGCTGTTTTAGAAGAAATGAATCTGATACAACAAATATTCACAGACTAACTTAACTGAAAAGCAACCATATATGAAATAGTTTTATATAAATCACCAACATTTTCACTAAATGTTGTTATGAAGAAAGCTATCAGATAGGCTCATAAAAAGTGAAAATGGAATGGCGTTACAGAAATAATGAATTCACATGTGGTTGAGACAATGTCTGAGGTCAGAATGTTAAACAATTCAGTTTGATGATTAGGAAAAGCAGTTTCAATGCAACATCCATATAATCTAGATATAAAGCTTTAGAGAATTCAAAAGGATTTTAATGACTATGCGATCCATTCAGTGTACAGATTTTAATCCCTTTAGGAAAAGAGCAAAGGTCCACACAACCCAAACCAAGTAGTTATAATGTAAGGAACTTCAAGGAAAAAATGATTTGGTAAAACCAAGCATGAACCATCATAAACAAGTCAAACATGAGGCACAAATGCAATATAATACTTTCTGATTTCATCTGAAAGCTCACCTTTTGAACCACTGAGGCAGGTGAACATGCACAAAGGTATTTTTGCTGTCCGAATCAACAATGACATGGTCTGCATTTCTGGAGGAGAGAACAAAATTCTGCACACAGCTACAATGCCCTACATTTTCTCCAATTTTTTTATTACAAATATATATATTTATATAAATATATTTTTGCTCCTACACACTGACTCACTTTCCTTTGTGTTTTGATCAGTTTATTCAGTCATTTGTAATGAATAATCCACAAAACACACCTTTACCACACAGAGCATAGAGGAATTGTGCACTGCTGTCCTGGGTCGCAGTCTGCAACCTCTACACCCAAAGTAGATTGCACAGTGTTCATTTACAGAGCCACACTACTCTCTGTAAATCAATGTCTCCCAGCACCCTTCTATCCACAGTAACTGCCTTTCACTCAAAGTATTTTTCATACACACATACACACAATTTTCAGGGAAGGCTGTTGAATCCTCCAGTTTCACAGAGCTTTCTTCCTGGACCTGGTAGTGCTGCCAACACTCTGAAGAAAGTCAGAGACTTCGAATCACCTGTATACTCCAACTGTGCCACTCGATAACTCTTTTACAGGTAGTTGACCGAAGCAGTCTCAAAGACATGGCCCTTACAGTGTGTTATTCCTCAGTATAAATGGTGATCCTCTTGCCATAACATCAATGGTATAGGTCCACAGATTAGTACAAGGCTAACTGCTCTTGTGGGTCACTTTAAGCCTAGCCAATTAACCCATGTGAGACTCAAACTCTGCACCTTGTGTTTGCAAAGTAAACACCTTAGCCATTATGCCAACCTCTTAATTAAACAGTAGTGCATAAATACTCTTGTAATAAATAAACACCAGCCACAATAGCTTAAAGATGATTAAAATGCGTTTTACTTAAATAAAGAGCACAAATACCAAATAAAATATACACAGTTTGGCACACAATGAAGATTAAAGTACAATAAACAGAGACAGAATGCATACAGAAAAATCTTACTCCAAGTATCTACATTTCCTAGCTAGTGCTACAAGGAGTACTGTAGCTTAAAATGACTAATGAGTGGTTAGAGACAGCAACTAGTAATTCATTGGCCATTTTGGGTCATTTCCTGTTTTTTCCAGCCCCCTGCTATAAAGCGCTTATGGCTTTTCTGGCATTAGAGAACTTGGCATAGCTCCTCGTGGTCCCCTGCAGAGTTCCTAAGGCAGCAGAGAGCAGAAAAAGCGATTTTCTTGATTATAAGTATTTTTTAGCATTTTTTATTGCTGTTTTCGATTAATTGTGCTTTTTGACCACTGTTTGTGCTTATTTTGCTGTTATATTACCTGTTTTTCCTGTTTTTCTGTGCTTAAATTGTTGATTGCACTTCTTGGCTAAAGTTTTGCTTAAAAGTTAACAAAGAGGCTAATACACTCAAGTGTACTAGCCTTTGATAGCAATTTAGTCGAATAACAAAGCATTTACTGTATTTTCTGTTGTTTGTTGAAAAAAAAACTAAAAAAAACAAAAAAATACTTCTGCTTTCCTAACTTTCCTAGCTAGTTGTCCCAGAGACCAGATTTGCTGATCCCTGGGCTTTGTATTTGGTTCCTGTGTTCCTCCATTTTCTCGTGTGGCCAGAGGGAAGTTTCTTTACTCACCAGTGAGAGTGGGGAGTACTGAGCTGCCTGTTTGTCCTCAGAGGAGTGGTTAGAGACAGCAACTAGTAATTCATTGGCCATTTTGGGTCATTTCCTGTTTTTTCCAGCCGCCTGCTATAAAGCGCGCGTTAGGGCGGAGTTGCCACAGGAGCACACAAGAGCAGCGGCGGTTAATCAAGGTTAAACTATTCGGGCTACCTAAAGTCCATTCTTCAAATTTTCCCTTAAAACAGCCTTCCTTGAACTGTACTACTGATCTAACCAGCGTGTCCTATAACTAAAAAGTTAATCTCTACTTGATTCCCAAGTAGACTATTCTCTATCTGTAAAGCCTAGCACTTGCTCCTACAGTACTTTTCATCTTGATATAGCACTTTTACTATAGATAGTACCCCACCAGCCTAAAACCCCTTTCTCGATCACCCACATCCCCCGGAGTCTTTTTTAAGTTTTTTTGTCTATCCCTTCTAGCATGTTGAGGGATCAGTTGCTAGTGTCCTCTCCTGCTCAGCTGGTGAACCTGGGAATATTGAGGCAATGTTACAATTGCCTCATGTACACAGACAACCCTCTCCTTCTCCCACAAAACACAAATACATGCGAGAGATGCAACTATACAGCCAAACTGGAGGCCGAGCTCTCTCAACATAAGACTGGCAAGACCAGGCAGGAGGAGAAGGGTACCACACACACCACACACCCAGTCTCACATAGTACTATCAAAACTTCAAATCATACACATAAACACACAAAGACATACTCGGAGGCTCTGATCAAAAATCTACCAAAACAGCAGAGGCCACCAAAGCAGACACCCAAACAACTACCACCTCAGGACACAACACATGCAACACATAGACCACACAGTCAGTGTGCCAAACAGTCACAGCCCTTAAGACCAAACACAATGCCAGACACACTCGTCATTGGTGACTCCATAGTCAGACACACTGACGTCCCGCTCACCAGATTGAGTAAGGAGAAGGTCACAGTAAGCTGCCTGTCGGGCGCTAGAATCCGCCACATAACGCAAGCACTCAGGTCTCTCAACAGCAGGTACAAGTACGACTCATTCATTGTCCACGCTGGTGTAAACGACCTGAGACGTACCTCCTTGGACTACATGAAAAGAGACATTGAGGAGCTCTCTGATTATGTAGCCCAGGCAGGTATGACCCTGACCTTGAGCAGTATCCTACCTTCACCAAGAATGATGCCACAATACGGAGATAAGATGATCAGCTTTAATAACTGGCTTAAACTCTGGTGTCATTCAAAGGGGATCTAATGTCTGTCTGCCTGGGATGACATGCTGGACAAGCCACGCTGCTTCGCAAGGGACGGCTTGCACCTGTCACCCCTGGGCTTCCGGATATTGGCAAAGGCTCTTGCCACCCCCATAGTGCCTTTTTTAGGCAAGGCTCAAATTCTAAACCTACCACCCTAGAACACAAAAAAGGAAAAAAACTAAGGGTAATGCTGTTCAATGCCAGAAGTCTCAACCTCAAGATGCACATTAGGCCCTTCTCAGTATGGAGAACATCGATGTCTGTGCTGTGACTGAAACCTGGTTCAAGGCTCCTGAGAGCACCCCAGCACTATCAGGTTTTACCTCATACCATGTGTACCGGCCCCAAAATCCGGACAACACCAAGAAAGGAGGGGGGGGTGTCCATATTCATCAAGGACACCCACACCTCAAGGTTGGTGGCAACGCACGATGCATCGGAGACCATCCAGGTGCAATTAACCATAGGCAAAACTGCTCTGCAATTTGTAGCATGTTACAGGCCACCCTCTCAAACTCAGGAAACTCACATAGCTTTCCTGAAAACACTGGAGGATAAATGTATCTCCAAACACCATCATACTAGGTGACTTCAACTACCCTAATATAGACTGGGATCACTACTCAAGCCTAAACACTCTAGCCCAAAGGTTCCTGGAGTTCATAAACTCAAATGCCATGGAACAACTAGTCACCATCCCCACAAGAGGTGAAAACATACTTGACCTCATCATCACGAACATGGGATCACAATGTTCAACACTGGAAGTATACCCCTCACTGGTGAGATCAGATCATAAACTAATCTCACTGGAGGTCCTCATCCCGCCCCCACCTGAGATAAAAAAGACCACAGTGAAGAACTTCTCAAAAGCCGACTTCACACTTCTAAAGACTAGTGTGGTCTCTTTTAAGGCCCCTGAGCCGGGGGTAAACATTACCCAAGCCACTGAATCACTTACAAACGCCTTCTACCAGCACCTACAGGACTGCATGGATCAGGCAATCCCAAACAAAACAAAGACTCTTTGTACCAAAGGCAAGCGTCCAGTCTGGTGGACCCCAGCCATAAACAAGCTCTACAACAAAAGGAGGAAGCTACTACAAGATAGAGCAAAATCCTTAAAAGGTAAGACACCTTTGATCATTTTAAGTAAAAAACTAAGAGCTCTCATAAAATCATCCAAGGCAAATGTTGGGAGAAAAATCGCTAAGGACTCAAAAGACAATCATAAGGCCTTCTTTAGCTATGTTAGAAACCTGGGAGGAAACTCCCAGATATGCTCAGAATTAGTTCAAAATGATGTGAAAATTACTGAACCTACAGACATTGCCAATATACTGGCTGACAGGTTCAGTGCAAACTCTCCCCTCCCCAAAGGAAAGATATCTCTACCAGAGAATTGTAGACCACCAAACATCACTAATGCCCAGGTGAGAACTGCTCTCTCTAAAGAAAAACACAGCATCCATGGGACGGATGGTGTCCCGGCAGTGTGCTCCACGAACTCAACGAGAATTAAACCGCAGTTAGGACAGCTGTTTAATCTTAGCCTCACCTCAGGATCATTGCCAAGGAGTGGCGACGGCAACTGTGGTCCCACTTCACAAAGGCGGTGCCTCCACCGACCCTGGAAATTACCGTCCCATCAGCTTGACAAGCCTGATCTGCAAAGCCATGGAGAGGATCATAATGGAACTCATAAATAAAGACATAGGAACTTGCAGACTTTGGATCCAACCCAGTTTGGCTTTGTCAAAGGCAGATCATGCCTTTAAACTTGGTCGACTTTTCAAAACAGTCACCAAGGCCATTGATGAGGAAAGGCAGTCCATACAGCCTACCTCGACCTGGCAGGCTTGACACAATACCCCACCGGTATCGTTGAAAAACTCATCAGCTTAAATGTAAACCCATACATCACAAGATGGGTTGCAAACTGGCTAAGTGACAGAACCCACAGGGTCAGAGTTGCTGGCGCCATGTCAGACTCAAAGCCCGTCACAAGTGTCCCACAGGGCTCAGTCCTGGGCCCACTTGTTCGGCATCTACTTTTCTGAAGTACAAGCAAACACAGGGGTTATGGCTGACAAAGTTTGCAGATGACTGCAAACTGGCCATAGTCGAAAACACATCTGACACAGATATCCTTCAGAAGGGTCTCACAGAAACGGATAACTGGTGCCAGAGCCATGGCCTAAAGTTAAACGCCAAGAAATGCATAGTCATACCCTTCGGAAAAACAAGGTTACCTAGCTACCATATAGGTAGCAATCCACTGAGCACAGAAGAAGTTATCAGGGATCTGGGGACCCAGGTTGACAGCAACCTTCGCTGACATTCACGTTGCTAAAGTAGTTAGGAAGACCTTCTACATTGCCCACCTGATCATGAAGGGATTCACATCTAGATCAAGGGAGGTCATCGTCCCCCTGTACTCATCACTCAACAGACCAATGATCGAGTACAATGCTCCATTCGGAATGTATCTGACCCAGCACCTGCAGCAGCTGGAAAGGCCCCAAAAGTTCCTCACCAAAAGGATAAAGGGTCTCAAAAATATGTCTTATGCTGCCCGACTGAAAGAACTTCAGCTCTATTCAGTTGCTTACCGCTTGCTCAGAGGTGACCTGTGCCTGACATACAAGGCCATGTCAAACTCAGATTTGATGAACATGCTTCACCTCAAAAAATCTAGATCCCTCAGAACTACAAGGGCGGGAGACTTAAACCTTGACACGGTTATTAATAGGATGTGCTGGAGGGACAGATTCATCACACAAAGACTCCCTATGCTGTGGAACAAAATCCTGGTACATGTGAGGCAGAGCACCTCGCTGGCCGTGTTCAAGAGAAATCTTGACCAATGGATGGGAGATCGCAGATATACCCCAGGGATTACCTCAGTGTCTCTGCTTGACAGAGGCACAGCAAAACAATGGGCATAGTTTTCTTCAAACTAAAGGGGTGGCGAAAGCCACAAAAACTCTGGGCTAGGCTTATAAATGCCCTTAGGCAGATAGCCTAGTTCATAGGTTCATACTAGGCTATCTGCCCGAGGGCATTTACAAGCCTAGCCCATTGTTTTGTGGCTTACGCCACCCCTTTAGTATGGGGAACTATACCCATTATTTTGCTGTGCCTCTGTCGAGCAGTGACACTGAGATAATCCCTGGGGTATATCTGTGATCTCCCATCCATTGGTCAAGATTTCTCTTGAACAAGGCCAGCGAGGTGCTCTGCCTCACATGTACCGGGATTTTGTTCCACAGCATAGGGAGTCTTTGGGTGATGAATCTATCCCTCCAGCACGTCCTATTAATAGCCGTGTCAAGGTTTAAGTCTCCGCCTTGTGGCTCTGATGGATCTAGATTTTTGAGGTGAAGCATATTCATCAAATCTGGGTTTGACATGGCCTTGTATGTTAGGCAAAGGTCACCTCTGAGCAGCGTGTTACTGAATAGAGCTGGAGTTCTTTCAGTCGGGCAGCATAGGACAGATTTTTGAGACCCTTTATCCTTTTGGTGAGGAACTTTGTGGCCTCTCCAGCTGCTGCAAGTGTCGGGTCAGATACATTCAATGGGGCATTGTACTCAATCATTGGTCTGATGAGTGATGAGTAAAGGAGACTATGACCTCCTTGATCTAGATGAGAATCCCTTCATGATAAGGTGGGCAATGTAGAAGGTCTTCCTAACTACTTTAGCTACATGGGTGTCGAATGACAGACTACTATCAACCTGGGTCCCCAGGTCCCTGATAACTTCTTCTGTGCTCAGTGGATTGCCACCTATTTGGTAGCTAGGGTAACCTTGTTTTTCCCAAGGGTATGACTATGCATTTTTGGCATTTAACTTTAGGCCGTGGCTCTGGCACCAGTTATCCGCTTCTGTGAGACCCTTCTGGAGGATAGCTGTATCAGATGTGTTTTCTACTATGGCCCAGTTTGCAGTCATCTGCAAACTTTGCCAGCCATAACCCTCCTGTGTTTGCTTGTACTGAAAAGTAGATGCCAAACAAGAGTGGGCCCAGGACTGAGCCCTGTGGGACACCACTTGTGACAGGCTTTGAGTCTGACATGGCGCCAGCAACTCTGACCCTGTGGGTTCTGTCACTCAGCCAGTTTGCAACCCATCTTGTGATGTATGGGTTGACATTTAAGCTGATGAGCTTTTCAATGATACCCGAGTGGGTATTGTATCGAAGGCCTTAGCCAGATCGAGGTAGGCTGTATGGACTGCCTTTCCTCATCAATGGCTTTGGTGACTGTTTCAAAAGTCAACCAAGTTTAAAAGGCATGATCTGCCTTTGACAAAGCCAAACTGGGTTGGATCCAAAGTCTGCAAATTCCCTATGTCTTTATTTATGAGGTCCATTATGATCCTCTCCATGGCTTTGCAGATAAGGCTTGTCAAGCTAATGGGCCGGTAATTTCCAGGGTCGGTGGAGGCACCGCTTTGTGAAGTGGTACCACAGTTGCAGTGCCACCCCTGGTACGTATCCAGAGGTAAGACTTTGATTAAACAGCTGTCCTAGCTGTGGGTTTAATTGCTCATTGAGTTCATGGAGCACACAGCCGGGGACACCATCAGGTCCCATGGATGCTGTGTTTTTTGCTTTGGAGAGAGCAGTTCTCACTTGACGGCTGGAGATGTTTGGGGGCTGCAATCTTTGGTATAGATATCTCCTTTGGGGAGGGGAGAAGTTTGCACTGAACCTGTCAGCCAGTATGTTGGCAATGTCTGTAGGATCAGAAATCTTCACATCATTTTGAACTAGTTCTGAGCATATCTGGGAGTTTCCTCCCAGGTTTCTAACATAGCTAAAGAAGGCCTTATGATTGTCTTTTGAGTCTTTAGCTATTTTTCTCGAAATTTGCTTTGGATGATTTTATGAGAGCTCTTAGTTTTTACTTATAGTGATCAAGGGTGTCTTACCTTTTAAGGATTTTGCTCTATCTTGTAGTAGCTTCCTCCTTTGTTGTAGAGTTTGTTTATGGCTGGGGTCCACCAGACTGGACGCTTGCCTTTGGTACAAAGAGTCTTTGTTTTGCTTGGGATTGCCTTATCCATGCAGTCCTGCAGGTGCTGGTAGAAGGCATTTGTAAGTGATTCAGCTGCTTGAGTACTGTTTTCCCGCTCGGGGCCTTAAAGGAGACCACACTAGTCTTTAGAAGTGTGAAGTCGGCTTTTGAGAAGTTCTTTACTGTGGTCTTTTTATTTCAGGTGGGGTGGATGAGGACCTCCAGCGAGATTAGTTTGTGGCCTGATCACACCAGTGAGGGTACACCTCCGTGTTGAACATTGTGCTCCCATGTTCGTGATGATGAGATCAAGTATGTTATCTCCTCTTGTGGGGATGGTGACTAGTTGTTCCATGGCATTTGAGTTTATGAATTCCAGGAACTTTTGGGCTAGGGTGTTTGGGCTTGAGTAGTGTTCCCAGTCTATATTAGGGTAATTGAAGTCACCTAGTATGATGGTGTTTGGTGATACGTTTATCCCCTCTAGTGTTTTCAGGAAGGCTGTGTGAGGTTCCTGAGTTTGTGAGGGTGGCCTGTAACATGCTACAATTTGCAGAGCAGTCTTGCCTATGGTTAATTGCACCTGGATGGTCTCCGATGCATCGTGCGTTGCCACCAGTCTTGAGGTGTGGGTGTCCTTGATGAATATGGATACCCCCCCCTCCTTTCTTAGTATTGTCCGGATTTTGGGGCCGGAACGCATGATATGAGGTAAAACCTGATAGCGCTGGGGTGCTCTCAGGAGCCTTGAACCAGGTTTCTGTCACAGCACAGACATCGATGTTCTCCATACTGAGAAGGGCCTCGAGTGCGTGCATTTTGAGATTTAGACTTCTGGCATTGAGCAGCATTACCCTTAGTTATGAACCTATGAACCTAATTTCCAAAGATAGGATGTTCTGACAGCAACTTCACACTAGTCTTTCAACATTTCATTAAGTCACAATTATACAGCCAAAGTCCTTGTTTGACTTCACTATTGCTATGGAGACTGGTCATAAACCAGCTAGCCCCACACCCATCACTATTGCTATGGAGACTGGTCATAAACCAGTTAGCCCCACACCCATCACAAAAGTAAGAGTTTGTCTCAATACCTTTACATCGGTTTCTTCTTTACTTGCACCCCAAATGGGCCTTAAAAAGTTTCAATGACTATTGCATTCCAATGCGGTTTCATCCTCATCTGTTATGTTCGGAGAAGGTGCCATCCTGTTTTTGAACTAACCCCTCACTCTATCCTTTAACATCTGGACAAACAGAAGTCTTTATTAGGCAACATATGTATTGCAAATCAAAATGACAGAAACAGAAGAGAAGGAAAAATATACAAAGAGGAATACATTTTGCTTGCTTCAGCCTAGCATAAGCATATTTTACAAACATTCACTTTTAGCCTGGCATTACCTCTGGTTTCATACGTACTCTCCAAGGTTATAATCAAGGCTCTGTTCTTCTGCACTAAGGAATCAGCTGCAAATTTTCCTTAGAGGTGTGAGCTTTAAGCGACTGCAGCTAAAATTATCATTATCAAGAGACAGTGCTGTATGGGAACTGAGGCAGGCAGCTACAACACTGCATATTCTCTGTCTCCCATGCAATACAAAGTTGGGTCAAGGAAAATGGTAAAGTCTACACCAAGTCCAAGAACCTGAATATCTCCCAACACCCTGTGCCAAATGCTCGTGAATGTGACGTGACTGTCCAGATGCCTGCTTTTAAGAAAAAATGACTGCAGGCAAAACCCCAAACCAAGGAGTCGACCAGATCATGGATCCTGGTCTTTGCCACAATGTTAAGAAACCTGCACATCTTATGAAACATAACATTCGAGTGAACCCCTCTCCCTGACTGTTACTATTTTTCATGCTCTTCAGAAAACAAACATCTCTTCTGGGAAGCACAACCTATAAAGATAAAAGGACGTCTACTACACAGCATGTGGTGTTTTTACAAGCACAGCACCCTACTGACTGCAGACTTGTTCGATTTAATTAAGCACAAGATTAAGCGACAGGAGACTAAAGCTTTGGATCAGACTGCTTTATCAACCTCTAGGGTGGTCTTCTGCATTACATTTTAAGAGATGTAACTTGAATTAAATATGAATGATATATTTAATGCCTTACTATTACTATATAATATCTGCAAAAGCAAAGTTGTTATTTTGGGCATCTGATATTTATTTGATGCTGAGGCAGAAGATGACCTATCAACTCTGCGGAACTCACATGTTCTATTTATACTGCTTTTTTAAGTGCAAGTTACACTTGCTATAGCCAAGGAAAGGAAGGTAACTCCTCATGCATGCCACATTCCTGTTTTATTTAAATGTTCAGTTTTATAAATGCAAAGAAATTCAAGAGACACACAATTTAACTTTGTAATATTCTTTAATTTATATACATAATTACATTCATAAAATATTCAAAAATGAATTAACCCCATATAAACTATAAAAACACAGTAGAAATTAAATACAAACAAACCCTGGACAACTTCAAAATGTATTTCCATATATATATATATGTCTAAACATTCGGCATAACACCTGAAGAAACATCTGAAGAAAAAAGTGGACATGTGAAAAATAGTAAAATCAGCAGATTAAGTTCACATGAAAATCACTGGACTACATTATATACAGTGAGCTGTGTATATACATGACTAAATTACATCTACTCTGTAACTACATTCAGATTTTGTAATCATCTTTGGCATTCTTATCTAGTCTTAGATTTTTACAGTTATAGTCTCCAACTCTCTGCCACTAAGAAATACAGTAAATTTATTTTTTTTAAAAGGATCTTGAGGTGTTGCAAGAAAAACACCACAATGGATTCTTGGTTGTGCCCTCATCCCAAGCCACTGGTTAAACTGTAAAACATGAATAACTGCTTGTCTGCTGTAAGCAAAATGAAGCTAGAAAAATGACATCTCTTAAATGCACCACAATTAGTATCAGTATGCTATTTCAGGACAAGACTGAGAATTAAAATGTTATTCTTTTGGATGTAAATGGTTGCAAAGAATACAATATAGTTTGGCAGTTCTAATATGGATGCCATTCTATGCATTCAGATTAAACAGAGAAATCTTCAATAAAGGATTATTCTGAAACAACCCTATACAACTCAGTAGCACTAATTCTCGTTTAATTTGTGAAACTGCAGTGTGTGGTGTGATATGCTCAATGTCATCAGGTTCAGCATTTTATTTTACTTATAATTACTGTAACGCAACAAATTAAATTGGAAACTTTTTGCTGGCAAATTGTTTCTAGCCAAAAAATCCCACAGCTTTCTGGTGGCAAAAACCACAAAATGGATGGCTGAAACAAACTGTTAGTCCTGATCATTTATGAGTAAATGAGTTCTATGGAATTTGAATTAGCAGACCAATTTTTTTTTTTTTTTACTTGACTTGCGTACATCCTTAGCTCCCCACTATTCATGCAGGATATCACTTTTGTGATCTTTTGCACTGTGCTCACACTGCCTCACTGTGAAAAGTACTGAATCAGTACAAATGTCAATGCTGTAGCAATCCGACCTTTAAGTAAACAGAACTGCACAGGCAGTCATCTCTTACTGCAAAAAAAAACTTCTTATGCTCAGCAATTTATTTTCCATCAGTTTAATGACTCTGGGTTGTCTAATTACATAAAGGAAACCTAGACATCAGCAATGAATACAGGTTAAAAATATCCTGAGGGCCGTTTGTGTTGACTGCTCAAAAATCATTGAATTATAAAACGTTATATAATTATTGCACTCATTTCCAAACATGCACGTCTCTACTTAACATGATGGATCTTGACTCAAGAATGCAAGTCAGTTGCTTTGTCACCTGCCATGAAATGCTTTCAGATAATTCCTTTAACAAGCAAGTAATTACTGTACATTGAAAATCTTAATCTGTGGATTGTGATTATTTGGTTCCACTTGGTTCTAGTGCTTTTTATGGTTCAGTATGTCACAAAGATGATGAACTAGGATACCAAGCCTTTTGAGCTATGACTGCCTGGATGCTGTATTTTGCCTAGGAAGACTTAAGTCTCACTCCCCAACTCCGCCAAGTCAAAGAGGTGTTCTTTAAACGTACAAAAGGAACACAAAAGAAAACTTGATGCAGCTGTGGGAGGGAGGGGGGAGCAAAGGTTGGGAATGATGTGCAGTCCTTTAATGACATGGAGCTTTTCTAAAAGAGCTGACAACTGAAGTGTACAGTTCTTTGTGTTAATGGATGAATGACTACATTTGTAAGCCACACCAGATATTAACTTTATTTACCTAGTGATTGAAAATGGCACTTTAGCACATACGAAGCTACACGATTCAATCATAAGGATACAGTAAAGAAAAAGAACGGCAAGCCACTTGATTACACTGGGAAGTGCTGGGGAACAGCAGTGTATGTGAGGGGCTGGGGGTCTACCCCTATGCACAACCCCCCCCCCTAAGATTTATTATTATTTATTTTACCATTATGATTATTTATTATTATGTATTGTACCTGTATGTTGTATTGTACCTGCATTTTGCACGGTTATGATTTTTGTCCTTGCTGAATATTCTGTGTTAACCTGTAATATGCATTGTATATATGACTGTTGCTGTTATTTGTTTTATAATTTCTGTCTTGGTGCTCATCTCCCCGGGCCTCTACTGAAAATGGACATCTATCCAGTTAGACTAGCCCGGTCAACAAATGTAAAATAAATAATACATAATAAAATATTAGTTTCTGAGCACCACAAAGAAATTATTCTTAGTCTGTTTAGCAGCACAGTATTATTTGCCTAAACAAGCAGATTTAAAATGCAAGACATAACATAAGTCTGCCAACTGATGGCTATGCTGCATGGTTAGTAAAATACGTCTTCTGGCACTATTTCTGCTAGCATGCTCTGTCAACATCATATGCAAATTAATATTTTTTCAAGCATCTAGCTCCTAGTTGGCTTCAGTTGATCATTGGTTGTGAAAACAGACAACAAACTGGGCTTAGTATTTTTTATACGTTTTGATAGCTTCTTGATTTTCTTATACTAGTCTATTACCACTTTCAGAGAAAGGAAATGAGTCCAAATGTTTTAAGCACCATACTGTATATAGCAATACAGAAGACATGCCATTCCTGCAGTTACAGCAGTGGAATGTAAACACCTTTAGGCACTTTGTAGCAAAAAAAAAAAAAAAAAACGTATAGGTCTTGTTAGAATTTATTACATAAGGGTCTAGAGTCTTGCATGCCTTTTCTTTTACTTACTGGACTGTGAGTAACTTCTTCTGAGAAAATATAGCTTTTTTACAGCCAGAAGCAGCAGCTCAATGCATCTTAAAACAGAAGGTGGAATTTTTTAAGAAGCAAGCATGGCATTTAATGCAGAATAAAATGTGACTTTACATTTTTTATAAACTACACATGTAGTCTTAGCTGGCTGTAACATCAATTTTCTAAATGAGATGCAGTTTGTGTTCCTTGTATTTTATTAAATACATTCATCTTTGTAACAGCTGAAATTGCGAAGTTTAAGTATTAACCCAGTGTATGAATACAGACCTAATATAGTCTTTTGTGAAGAAAGGCTGGGGTGGGTCGAATATTTAACAAGATTTGAAATCTGCAATATTGTGCATTGTTCTCATCCAAAACTCAGTGTAGTTAGGACTGCTGTAAAATTAACATTTACTGTTTAATCAAAAATTTTTTTTGGGGGGGGGGATAGCAAGCTTTTTTGCGAGTCAAACTCTCAACAATGAACATTTATACAGTTTACACTTTGGAAAATAAATTACATTTGCAGTAAAAAGGGTAAATACTGTTTTTAATAAAAAGACAATTTTCAGACCCCACAGAAACATATGCAAAACAAATGTACAATTTCTGTATTATACAGACATAATGGGATACAATTACTTCACACAATAACTAAAAACATTCTCACTTAAAACGCCCCTAATTTTAGATCAAGCTTTTTATTTTGTACTGATCATTCTGCTACAGGAAAAGGGATCTTACAAGCACCAGCACTATAAAAGACCAACAGATCAAAAGGGTGAAGTGGAAAATTCTACTAAAGGAAAAGGTGAACTTTAAGATAGCAGAAAAATGTTGCAGAGTCAGCACTATTTTTAATGGCTTCCTCCAGGTATCATATAGCAGTCTTGCTGTTGTCCCACCTTCCATACTTGCCCAAACCCTGGATACCTCAACTGCTCTTGTCCAGGTACCCCTGGCATAATCCTCTTGCCAGGTGAGCTCCCAACTCCTTGGGAAGTTTATATCAGTGGCAACTCTTTTTCTAGTCCCTGGGAGGTAGGGATCACCCTGGGCAGTTGTATGCGTGCAGCCAGAAGCCAATATTCTTACTGATATTGCTCAAAGTCTATACATTAATGAGTGGCTAGTGTAATAATATTAGAGATGCTGAAGCTGGCCCCTTGTTATAAAAGTGGATGGACATCTAACATTCCTGATCTCCACCACAGGTCACACAGGCATCAGATTCTCCCAACCATCTCCTGGGATTGGAGAGCCAGCTGTCAGGCACTTAAGCCATGGGTAAGACTGACCAGCAAGGATAGGATAAAGTCCCTTTCTACACTCAGGTCACCAGATAACAGTCAGATGACCAGCCTCTACACCATCAGGGTAAGAGTCAGCATTATTTTACAAGTTAACTAAAAGCCCAATTTAAGCAGAAAACATAGGAATATCATGACTTGTATCTGTATATTCTATACTTAGACTTACAATATTTAGGTTCAGTTATTTTTTTTAATCCTTCATTAAACCAGTTAGCATCACTAGGCACAAATGAGTCTTTCTAAGGTTGACCCAGAAGGTCTTAGCTAGTAAACTGACTTGCTCAAAGTAATACCATATACAAAATAGCATCTAAGCAATCAAACCTAGAACTATAGGATAAACCCTGATAGTGACTTACAGATATAACCTTTGGAACACAGCCACAAAATAAGTGGTAAAATAACTAGAAAACATGCCTAATTAACAGCTGACTGATGCCAGTCAAGCAAAATCATCCAAAGACTATTCCTAAGATGTGAGAGTGAGAAAAGTCCATCCATTCACAACCTCCTTTTTCCCTATTTTTGCACATGGAATCGAGGTGTCATGCCAGCAGTGACCATCATCTAGAGCCAATGTTCGCACACCAGCAGATGACTAGACCTGCTGCCAAGAGTGTAAGAAAGTGTAATGATTAAAAATCAAAACTTGCAGTTTAAGACAAGGAGTTTAAAAATAAAGGGAAGAAACCTGCTGTACAAGTATAAGTATTGTATGCAACACTGCTATTTAAAAACAACAAATGATTTCTGGGTTTGCTGGTAATTCAGTTTGTAATAACAACTATAAAGCTTAAATATGGTAATCGTAAGAGGTTATACTCAATTCCTGCAGGTGACACACAAGAGCTTGCATGGTGTATCAACAATGCTATCTTCCCTCGCCTGTCTAGTCATGTAAACTGAAACTCTCTGCTTTTGGTCAGGCCATAGTGTTGAGCAAAGAAACAGGGCTTCATGAAATTCTGCATTTTTCAGTATTTCAATTCTTCTTTTCCCAGTACTCTGTAATGTCAGACTATGTGGATGACAATACAAATATCCTGCAAAATAAGAGCCTAGCAAACTCACTACCTTGAGCCTGCATGAGTAAAAAGCTCCTGCCATGTGCTAGATGAAGAGAACTGCATTGCAATGACATCCTTAGCCTTGTGTTTCTGTTTAGCTGTTACTTAAGGGCATGTTAGGACTAGCATTATCAGAATGTAAAAAAGGGTTCAAACAGCCAAAAAGGGGAGGAGCCTTCTATCATGTCCAACAACACAGTACCAAAAAGCATAGCTCACACAAACAGTTCTCATAGCACCTTGTTGTAGAAAAATAATATATAACAATTCTTATAACAGAAGTCATGGAGTCTATAGTCCTGATACTACCTTTAACTGACCTTCTTTTCAAAGAATTCCCTTGTATGTACTCTGATCTACTGCGGACCGATCAAGATTAAAGCCAAAGTTTGCTGCACCACAAATCTGCTTCAAAAAGTTGCCAACAGTGTACATCCATTTACCACTGTTGAATTTCAGCCAGAAAAAAACAGCTTGTATCCGAGAGTACCATCCATGGACAGACGGTCTTTACCTAATTATTACAGATAACATTTCAACAGGAAACATAATGCTGCAACTTCATTCACAATACAAAGTCACTGTGACTGGAAGTAGGAACCAAATATTCTGAAATGGAAGCCTAGTCAGATGATTCCTGCATTTTCAAGCTGGGTAAGTAGGCATCAAACATAGAAAACTGTCAACATTTCAAAAGAGGGAATTAAGTTGTGCTCTACAGCTGCATCTATGAAAGCAGTACACCACTGTCACACTCATACATACAGTCATAATGTTCTGCTCAGTTTTCTTTCTTCTAATAATGAAGTTGCTGCATACGATTTTAAAAGCATGCTGTGAAGTAAACAAATTCAAATCTCTGTCTCAGGTTTCATAACAGACAACCCTCTAGGGCGGACAGACTTCTACCATCAGTATTAATCCTCCTCCTCCTCTTCTATTCGGGGGCGTTTCCGTTTGACAGGTATCAAGTTTTCTTCACTGTCTGATTCTGGTTCAGCATGTGCTTTATCCAAGTTTCTTGATTCTGCAGCCTCTGCTGTGAGGAATGATAATGGTAAACATTTTTAATGATGGCTGACCTTCACAGAGGTAACTATTAAAACCACACAGAACTCCATCAGTAATAAATACCCACACACACAAACTGCTAATAACTCGAGCAGCATACTGAAGTGGTTCCATCAAAGCCTAAATAATGGACAGTGGGTAAAAGCAGGGCTGCCACAGACTGTCATAAGAAAAAGCATGCTTGGGGCTGATAAACACAAGTCTGGAACCAGCTCCCCCCAAGGAAGCATGCTGAAACCTCTTAAGATTACACTGTCATAAAGAGGCTTAAATTAGTAGATGAAACTATGCAAGACTAGCCTTGAAACCCACAAACACACAGGCAATTTTTATTCACATTAATATTCCTGTAAAAAGCAATGTTCTGATACATATTCTGGGATGTGGCCATATGAATCAACAACTAAATTAACACAAACTTAAACTTTAAGAAGCACTAATAGCTTCTCTTTAATGCTCTGCTCCTTACCACATTCCCTCCATGTATGTATGACAAGGTCAAACCTCATATTGAAGAATGAGGCAACATGGTGGTACAGTGATTAAGATATATGCCTCACAGCTCCAGGGTCTGGGGTTCAATCCTGACCTCCACACACTGTAGATTTTGTATGTTACCCCACTACTAGCACTTATTTTCTCTAAGAAAATATGGCGGATTATTGGGTAATCTAAAAGTATTCATATTTATTGCAATTACCTCTTTGTACTTGTGGCCAGTTTATGGCCAAAAAGGGTCTGAGCCCAAGTTCACTCATCTAGCTAACAGAAGAATAAATTAAATTTAAATAAATGAGCTCCTCAAACTGTATTCCTGGACACACAGTGCAACATAAACAGCCTTAGCCATTGTTATGGTGTCATCCTTTCTCCTTCAGTCCCAACTCAAAATACCAGTGTAACAGTACACTGGAGAGACGATAATAGAAGACCCATGGATGAAGTCATGCCTCTTCGTCATACTACAAGGGACCTGCTTAAGAAAGCAGACTCTAATGGAGCAGAATGCTGATCTTTCTTAGGCCACACTGAATATTAAAAAAAAAAAATAGATTACTGCCCAATATGTACTTTTGGCATGCCACCACAACAGGAAAATGTACTATTATGTGTGAATTCTATATTAAATATAGAACATGAAAGAAGATAAGTCCTTGGTTTCCTGAAATCTACCCAAATTCCTACCAGTGGAAAAGGTATAAGGTTAAGAGTAAGCCTCTTTCTACATATCCCAGTATCCTCAGGCCTCATTTCTTCTTGCACATTGTTATGACTATAAAAAGACCTAGACACAGACAGACACACACACACACACATTGTCACTCACTCTAAACCTGAATATAAGCTGGAAAGATATTGCAGACATACTAAGAAAGCTTATAATACAAAAAATGAAGTTGGGCAAAGAAAAAGCTGCATGATAAATGCAGCTCAGAGAATCCAGCTTTCAGTGCCCACAATACATCATACAGTTCCAGACATCTTATAAAATACTGGTACCTGTTGCCTCCATGTCCTCATCTTCACTATCAACTAGTCGACTTCGCTTTGATGCAGCCTTCTTTTCAACTCTCATCTCATTATCACTGCAACATAAAATACTGTTTTATTTATCTTTTTTAGCGGTAGAGAGAAAGACCAAACAAAGCCTTAATTTCCCATAGTCAACCTTCACCAAAATAGTGACAGAACTTGTCATATGTTGTAATCACAATCAGTGATGTTTTCTCCGTGCTGGTCTTTCAATAAACCCAAACCTGGGAGGCACGGCAGCTGCCAACATCTAAACAGCATGTTCAGAACCAAGCCATATGTTAAGTAACCAAGTTCATTATGTTTAGACAAATTTTCTGCTGTGTAAAATCAAATGTAAATGCCAAGAATATATACAATTTTAATGCTACTTAAAATGGATGAACTGCAACAGAAGTTTACAGAATCTCTTAGCTGTTCATTGTATGGACATAAAAGCACTTCTTACATGTTCTGCTAACTCACAAAAGCCGAAGTGCTGCTCACTTCACTTGGGACAATGTCTACCACAGTTTTAAGATGACGGCTTTATCTCCTAAACTGAAATGTAACAAACAACTGGGCTAACAATTCAGTTTTCTTGATTTCGTGCTTAAGGTGCCAGGGTGACAGTGGAGTCTATATTTCATAAATTTCTGAAAGAATTCAAGATCAGATTTTCCACTGAAAGGTGCTCCATGAAAAACAATAAGCTCCAGCAGACATTTACTTTATAAAGCACATTTAGCAGGAAGGGAAATGGGGCATATAGACTGGTCCAGGTGGCCCCTATCTGCTGCTGAAATCAATGTTTGTACAACGAGTAGGGTACAGTGCGATGTCATGTATGACAAAAGCTGCAAAAGCTCCGGAGACAGATCGCAATATCCTTAGTGAGGAAAAAGGTCAACTAGAATACAGCTTCACTTCTTTAAAGATCTGAATCCATGCTAGACAGTGACATCATTTAGATAAGCTGTGAGAGAGTTATTTTTTTGACTAAACACTAATGATCAGGTAAGGCTTTGTCTGAATATTGTTTTGTGGTTCCACAGCCATGTGCCCCTTTCACTAGCAATAACTTCACTGAAAAACAACAACATTCTTTATGTATCAGCTGATTCACAAAAGGAATGTCCTTGGGGGCCCTTGGTTGGAATTCTGCTTCTCCCCCAACTAGTATGTGGCATTTTTCCCAACAAAATCCCACAATTAAGAACATCTCACTGATTTGTGCGATACTGAAATGTGCTCCTACCCCCAAAGCCTGGCTGTTCAACACATAACACTAGCAAGCACCTTCCTGCAAACAGAAGCAGAACCAAGGTCTTACAGAATAAATCCTAACTGAAAAGTAGGCCAAACTGGAAGGAACAAAGGCAAAATATAATCGTAGTAGAAATTGGTTCCTGAGTTTGCAAATAAACAATAACGCAGCTCGAACAGGCAAGTAAAATTTATTAAGAACTCTCCGACACAACTGGTTAAGCGCTTTCATCTGCTGGAATACAGACTTCTTCAGAACCAGGAACTACACATCATATCCGGTTTAAATAACCAATTTGGCGCCAAAACAATGTTTTAAATTTAAAGTGATATACTATATATTCTGATCATAAATATGAAGAAAAATACTTCCAAATACAAATATATGCAATGCAATAACAATTAACCACTATAAACACAACATAATGTAGATAAAAATATAAATATATAACAGTAAATTCATAACATACACTTATTATTCAAGTGTTAAAAAAGGTTTGATACTAATATTGTCATTAATACCAGGACTCCTGGTGGCATCTGTATAAATCTGCCACTTACTTTCCATCATAGCTAAAAAAACTTTACAATTCCCACCACATACATTACTATCAACCTGTTCAATGATAGAAAATTTAAAATAATGTTCATGCCCTTTACTTAATATATGCTTGTATAATGCATTATTCATGTCTTCCTTTTGTATCTTATAGTAGTGTTCATATATTCGTGTTTTGATTTTCCTTTCTGTCTTTCCTATATAATATGTGATACACAAGTTGCTAAGTAAACAACTTGTCGAGTGGTACAATTACCGGCCCTGCACTTAATATAAGTCTTGTTGATGTTGTCCAGCTTAATTCCCACTACTTCATTAATGTATTTGCATTGTTTGCAGGAACCACACTTCGTGGTTCCTGTGGATGTATTCTTCAATTTTCTCAAACACTTGGTACTCTCTAGTAGCTTCTTAATATTGTGGGCCGTTTTGTACACACATTTAGAGTAATTTCCTAAAGTAATTCCTATGCTATCTGAAATTGTAATCAGGTCCCAATGTCTATTTAAAATTTCTTTCACATAACTGACATATGGGTTATACATGATCACACATGTATTGTTATATTCTTGATTTGTGTCACCACTCCTATCAGATTCTTTATTAACTGCAAAAGTTTTACCCAACAATGGTAAATATTTAATACCCCATTGTTTACTAACATAACAGACTACTCCCTTTAGCATAGGGATAGGGTAACCTCTTGTCCTAAACATGTTGAATATTATATCTAATTCTTCTTCCATAATCGCTTTACTCGATGACATTCGTGCAGCACGAATGCACTGTCCTTTAAACACATTCTTAAACATGTGGGGTGGATGACTACTACCAAATTCGATATAGTCATTTGATAAGGTGGATTTCCTATAAATTTTAGATGCAAATCCTTCTATTGTATGACTTATAAAAGTATCCAAATAGGCTATACCTTCATTATTGATGTTATATGTGAATTTCAAAAATTCAGTTGTGCCATTAATGTAATCAATAAATGATTTTATAGATTCATATGGCCCCTTCCATAGAATAAATAGATCATCTAGATATCTAGTGTATAAAGCTATGTGCGAATAGTATTCACTACGGAACACATATTCAGACTCCCACTCAAGCATGACGAGGTTTGCAAATATGGGGGCACAAGAAGCCCCCATGGCAACCCCTCTATTCTGTCTGAAATACTCTCCCTGAAATTGGAGATAGTTATGGTCTAATACTAACCCCATCATGTCTGTAATTAGAGTGATCTTACCCCACGTAAGTCCCGAATATTTTCTCAAGCTATTACAAAAGTACTCAAGGCCTACTTCCTTAGGTATGCTGGAAAATAAATCTATTACATCAATTGTCAGGAAAATAAGATTGTCATTTCATATGTCAGGTGTTAGTTTACTTAAAAAATTCCAGGAATCCTTAGTGAGATGTGGGATATTCTTGAACACATGTTTAGTCCATCTGTTGATAGTGACACCCATATTGTACGTCTTGGATTTAGATCCAGAAATAATTGGTCTAAACGGAAGTTTTTCCATACATTTATGAATCTTGGGTATACCTATAATTTTTGCCAAAATGGGAAATTCAACTTTCAAAAAACCATATATCTCATTTGTTATTCGATTATCTATTACATATTCTTCGATTGCTAGATCTATCCTTTTGTATCCTATATTCACTTGATTTAAAGAAATCTCTTCATAATTGCCAGACAAATATAGTATATTATGTATTTCGGCATAATATTCAAAGGTATTAAAAATTACTATGCCACCTCCTTTGTCTGGCTTCATGATTCTTATTTCTTTATTTTCCATGAGTAATTCTAAACATATCCTTTCATTTTTGGTTAAATTATCTTTGAACACTCCATTATATAATTTACCTGTCCTTATGTTATTATACAGCTAGTAAATATCTTTACATACCATTTTTTCAAAATTAGCTACTTGTGTATTTGGAACCGGGATATATGTGCTTTTCTTCGTAAGATTATTGTGTTTCACATATTTAATATTCTCATCCTTTTCTCCAAACTGAATAGCCAAATTTAGCCTTCTACAATACAATTTGATTTATTTTATCGTATCTACTAGATTGAAGCCTGATGTAGGTATGAATTTCATACCTTTGCTAAACAATGTAAAAAATTCTTGACTAATGTTAAACTCTGTAAAACTGTACACATTAAATCCATTATAAGTGTGTAATTTGGGAAATTTTCTTATAATTTCTGTACTTGTCGTCAGCTCTCTTCTGTGTATTATATCTTGCCTATTTAAATCATTTAAAGTACATTCTTGGTTATTAATACTAATACTAGGAATAGTAATGACCTCCACTTCTATGGGAGTATGTGTCAATGCACCCTTCTGTACTGCTTCGGGGCATGGGTAAAATCTGTCCCCTTGAAAATTTGTATCATCCTCATTCTTCCTATATCTACTTCTAACATGATAATCTCTTTCCTTCTCAACAGCAGATTTATCCTGTGGCCAAATATACGCTCGATGATTCTGATACTGTTCCACATCCCTCTGTATTTTCCTATACTTTCTGTTATGTATACCAGTGGCCTTATTATCTGCATTTTGAAACTGTTTGAAATAAAAATCTTTCCACTGTTCAAAAATTGTATCATGAACTATATCATCATTCAAATTCTCAATTTCTTTAACCAAAATGGATATTTTCTCATCGTTGTATTTCATTAATAACCTCATATATGTATATCCAAAATCATCAAACATTTTGTTAAACTCTTGACTACTAGTCAGATTGTATTCAATTCCCAAGGGTAACTTAAAAAACCTTAGTCCCTTTGGTACAATATGGATAGCTAAACATTTAGCTAAATAAGCATTGTCGATTTTTATACTTTTGATATTGAGTAACTTTTTACCCAACAACTGTATCTTTGCTTTAACAGAATCAGAAGAAAAACTGGAACGTTTTCTATTTCTATATGTGACAGAGTGTTCACTTGTATTAACAAAATCATACTCATCACATAAAAACTGATCTATAACATCGTAATTAGAGTCTATATTATGTATTTTAGATCCCGTTGTCAATTGTCCTTTAGCACTAGTTGTTTTGTATTTAGTGTTAGGACTAGAAATAGTTTTATTCTGAACTGTATCTTTGTAAAATTCAGCATGATTTCTCATAATTGCCGAATAAGTCTTAACTGGTTCCCGATGTTTAGGTCTCGCTCCCATCCGCTGGGCTTCATCCTTCGAATGAAATAGACTGAAATCAAAAGTGAATGCAGCCTCAGGTGATAGATTAATGTTCACATTTTTATAATTGAGTTCCGTCTGGTCTCGCGAA